>NC_071989.2:40169166-40472196 GCF_028885655.2 Pongo abelii
CCCAGTTGAAGACCAGCCTGGGCAACTGGGCAACATAATGAGACCTAATCTCTACAAAAATAATAATAATTTTAAAAAAGAACATGGTGACAAGATGTCCATTATAACCAGAATTTTTTATAAATAAAATACGCTTTATTATGAGATTAAATAACATTCTACTGTCAGAGTGATGTTTCAATGAAATAATGATGATTGGAGCAGAAGGAAGTGAGAAAAGTTACAGAGGAAATATTCCCCATGTTGATGCTGCATAATGAGCACATGGGTTTAGTGCCATATTCTATATTTATGAATGTTTTAAATGTTCTTTAAAGATGTTGAATATGATATTTGTTGATAACATTAGAATATATTTATAATGTGGTAAACAAAAAATAAAAACACAAAATGGTAAATGTAACAAACTCCATATAGAAAACATATGAAAGAAAGAAAACAAAAGTAGTTCAAGATATAAATAATAAATGTCTCTTGAAAGTGATATAATGGGTCATTATTTTTTTCAATATAATTACCTATAAATTTTCTAAAATTAAACAAAAAAGTGCAAAAACATAATTATAAGCATTGAGAACATTTTAGCAACCATTATTCATAAGAAAAAAAACTGTAAGAAAGTACCCACATATTGATATGTAAATTCAATATTAAAAAATCAACAAAAGACATAATCATATTGCTTCTTTAATCATGTTACTATCAAAAAGGGATTATACAACATGATCTGTTCGAAACAGAACTAGGGGGATTCAGGGTTTGCCTTTGGTTTAGCCCCAGAACCCTGGATTGATTTGAGCCATTTTTTACCTTTGTGACTTTGGGAAATTTAATTAATTCAAGTTTTCATTTCTACACAGCTTAAAAGTACAATTGTACAATTATGTAATTATACAAACAATGATAGAACATACCTCGCTGGGTTTTATAGGGAATAAATGAGATAATCTGGGTGAAGCACTTATTCCAATGTCTTATACACAGTTCTTAAAATGATTAACTAATAGGAGTAATATGGTCCTGACATTGGCTCTCTGATATTTTATTTATATTATTTTATGTCTCCGTATTTTCTGCTTATGTAAAATTAATGATCTTCTGCTCATGTAAAATTAATGATTTTAACTGCAGAATGGATGTTGTGTTAGCAGGCATGAAAACAACACTAATCTCCTTGTACATCTCCATCACAGCTCTTGGGTGATCAGGTGCATTGTCATTGAGCATTAATATTTTGAAAGAAATCTTATTTTCTGAGCAGTAGCTCTCAAATAGTCTTAAAATATTCAGTAAACCATGCTGTAAACAATTGTACTGTTATATAGGCTTTGTGGTTCCATTTACAGAACACAGGTAGAGTAGATTTAGCATAATTCTTAAGGACTCTTAAGAGATTTTCAGCATGATAAATTAGCACTGGCTTCCATTTAAAGTCACCAGCTGCAGTAGGCCCTAACTATAAAAGCAATTCGCCCTTTGAAACTTTGAAGACAGGAACTGACTTCTCTTCTCTAGTTAGGAAAGTCCTCGATGGCATCTTCTTTCGATAAAAGGCTATTTTGCCTACATGGAAAATCTGTTGTTGAGTGTAGCCAACTTCATCAAAGATCCCAGCTAGATCTTCTGGATAACTTGCTGCAGATTTTTCATCGGCACTTGCTGCTTCATCTTGCACTTGTGTGTTACAGAGATGGCTTATGTTCTTAAACCTCACAAACCAACCTCTGCTAGCTTCAAATCGTTCTTCTGCAGCTTCCTCACCTTTCTCAGGCTTCATAGAATTGAAGAGTTAGAGTCTTCCTCTGAATAAGGCTTTTGCTTAATGAAATGTTGTGCCTTATTTGATGTATCCAGACCACTCAAACTTTCTCTATGTCAACAATAAGGCTGTTTTGCTTTCTTATCACTTGTGTTTACTGGAATAACACTTTTAATTCCCTTCAAGAACTTTTTATTTGTATTCACAACTTGGCTAACTGTTGCAAAGGCCTAGCTTTCAGCCTATCTCAGCTTTTGAATGCTTTCCTCATTAAGCTTAATCACCTCTAGCTTTTGATTCAAAGTGAGAGACATGTGACTCTTCCTTTCACTCAAACACTTAGAGGTCGTTGTAGGGTTGTTAATTGACCTAACTTCAATATTGTTGTGTCTCAGGAAATAGGGAGGCCCAAGGAGAGGGAGACAGATGGGGGAATGGCTGGCTGGTCGATGGAGCAGTTAGAACATACATTTATCAATTAAGTTTGTGGTATTGAGTGTGGTTTGTGGCACCCCAAAACAAATACAATATGGTACTAACATCAAAGATCACTGATCACAGATCACCATCAGAGTTCTAATAATAATGAAGTGTCTGAAATATCACAGAATTACCAAAATGCAACACAGAGACACAAACTAAGCACATGTTTTTGGAAAAATGGCACTGATAGAGTTGCTTGATACAGGGTTGCCACAAAGCTTTAATTTGTAAAAAAAAAAACCACAATCTCTGTGAAGCACAATAAAGTGAAGCACAATAAAACAAGGTACACTTGCATATCTTGCATATTTAAACAGAGTTTTCAGTTCAAGCTTATATCTTTGGTCAAATAAGTTTGAAGATTGAGGTAAATGATGTTGTCTACATAAGTTTGAACAATTTCTATATGTTGCCACATTACTTAAAATCAAGTTAATTGACCTAATTTCAATATTGTTGTGTCTCAGGGAATAGGTAGGCCCACACTACTTAAAGTTTACTAAACCAGGCAAATTTTCACCTCTAAATTCTAAAGATTTTGATTTTATGAAACTGTACCATTGAAATTCAAATTCAAGTGCAAGTAAAAATCTCTCAGCCTTTCAAAGTGTCCCTAGTTATATCTCCCCAATATCAAAATATAAATTAGCTCAAATCATTTCTTCCATTAACCATAATTTTTATGTCACAGACCAAGTATTTAATCACTTAAATAATTTTATAATTAGCAACGTGTTACTACTACAATAATTAAAACCTCTTCTTAGTTCTAAAATTTAATATGTCAGTGATTCTAATGAACTAATCTATAAGCCAATCTATGAATTTATCTTAGAACTCAGTGTCCTCAAGGCACGTATTATATAGTGGAGTACATAAAACCAATACAAATTAGAAATTTAAATAATTATAAGCAGTAATATTTAATAAAATGCTACATGTGATCAAAATCAACTGGTAGATTATAAAGAATAGTTTACAAATTTTGTGTAGACAATATTTTTGTTGACTATATACCAAACTGTCTTCATATTTTAACTCACTGAATTCTTATAATTATCTAATAACAAAGGTAGTGTCATTATTTTTCTGTTGCTCAATGAGCAAGATTAAGTTCTGGAAGTGCAATTGACTTTCCCAAGGCCGTTTAGCTAATAAAGTGCAGATGGTTGTAAAACACTGAAGCATATGTGGGGTGTCTGTGTCTGTGTGTGTCTGTGTTTTGTATATGTTGATACATATGAGTGGTGGGGAAACAATCACAAGCAGATGAAATATAAAATATTGCATGCAGGTGACAATGACCATCTCTTCTTTTCATTAAATACCACTCTTACAATTCCAAAGAGCGTCCTTTGGAGCATCATCAGTGCCATTTTTCCAATCTTAAATATATCTTCTCAACTGACATTAACTTCACAATTTGACACTGGAAAACTGAGTTAGAGATAAATTTAGGGGCTGCCAATTTGAAAGAAGAATCTGGGGCCAGAGGGGTGAAGGGAGTAACACAAAAGTTGAAGAACAATCTTTAAGACCAGCTGAGATTAAAAAGAAGAAACATTTCTTCCTCACATTAATAGCATTTTAAATGCCAGTGTCAGACATGTATTAAACACCTCTCTGACACTAATGTAAGATCAGTGGCTAATATGACGAGATATATAAAAGCCATATTGAATAAAATAAAAAAGTTTATAATTCTTGGCCATGCAGGACTGTAAAATCAGAGTAAATTTTTTATTTACTCTTGCAACCTTTAATAAAGAAGTCATAATCATTTTTCTAGATCAGGATGATGTTAAAAGTTATCCAGTTCACCAAAATTAGGAAACTGGATAACTTCAGAGTGACTTTCTGCTATGTCCACATAACATCATTTAGTGTTTTCAACTGTTTTCCTCATTGAAGAAATGTTATATGCAGACTAAAATACAGTTCCTGATTTTGGTTTTGCTCAACATTCATGAATCTCTACAAGCTTTCTTGAAATATTGTACAAAGCTTGTTTGGGAAGGAGAATGATGCCATGGAAAGTTGAGGAAGAAACTAATTTATGTTTAACCTTTATACAGGGCCACCACATTGCATCATTCTAGGAGCTGCCATTGACATTGTCTTCTTTGCATGCCCCAAGGAGTGTTCATCCACATAATAGAAAATGATAAGGCAAGTAACTTAATCTCTCTTTTAATTTGCTGTTATTTGTATCTTTCAGGGTTGTTTGAGAAGTAAATTAAAGAAGATAAAAAATAGCATAGTGCTCAATGCACAGAATGTGTCCCAAAACACTAGTTTTTTTTCCTCTCTAATCATTCTTACAGAATGCCTGATGAAATCTTGTTACTTCTGCCACCAGATGTAACTCAAATAGCTTGGAATATTTTGTTTGTTTAAGCCACTGGAACTCACTGTGCTATTTTTAACTAATATCAGTAAGAAAAATTCTGTTCACTTACAATTAAGGAAGCCTACAAAAGTTGTCTTTCCATTAAAAAGATAATATGCATTTAGGTAATCATATAACTCCTATTTAAAGCAGCATATCTGTTCAAACATCCTTTATTTTCTTAATTTATCTCAAAAGAGTTTTGCTTTATCTAAAGGGCAGTTATACCAGATAATGGGATAACCCATTGTCTAGAATGCAGAGTATTTGTTATTTCTGACATGAATAAACATTTGACTGATTAGAACATGTGCTAATATCACAATCTCAAACACTTTGTAAAATACCGTCAAAACAAGTAACATGAACCTTCATGATTTTATATATATTTGATATATATATATATATATGATTTTTTTTTCTACTGTGAGTATGTGACAAATAAACAGTAAAATAGCATATTGCTTGCCTTGGAAAACTATGTTTTGTGTTGTATTTACATTTTTATTTAATTTTCAAAATGAATCTGAGCATTTCACTACTAAAAGAAAGTAAATAGATAATGTCAAGTAATATATCACTTTACACACTCCAATGGAGATAAAAGTTATATGTTCGTTACAATTAGATTCACTGGTGTCTGGCCTGATTTTTCACTTTTGAAGTATTGTTGCAGTATTACGAGAAAATGAAATGAATAAAATAGTGATACATATTATGAATTTCTGTAAGGTTCTTCTCCTACTTAAGAGTTTGCAAATCAGTGCTTTTCATGCTGGAACAATAATTCATTACACTGCTGTGAATTAAAATAGTCATATTTATTAAGTACCCAGTGTGTCGAGTTATATCTGTGTTGTGACTTTCATAAAATAATATGTGGCCGGGCACGGTGGCCCACGCCGACTTTGGGAGGCTGAGGTGGGCGGATCACGAGGTCAAGAGATCAAGACCCTCCTGGCCAACATGGTGAAACCCATCTCTATTTAAAATACAAAAAATTAGCTGGGTGTGGTGATGCATGCCTGTAGTCCCAGCTACTCAGGAGGCTGAGATAGGAGAATCATTTGAACCCAAGAGGCAGAGGTTGCAGTGAGCCCAGATCGCGCCACTGAACTCCAGCCTGGCGACGGAGTGAGACTCCATCTCAAAAAAAAAAAAAAAAAAAAAAAAAAACAGAGAGAGAGAGAAAGAATACATAATAGAGAAGCTAGTGTTGTGATCATTGATTAGGAAAACAAGGGTTGCTCTGAAATAAGAGATCTCAAATTAAATTAGAAGTGATTCTTTGGGGGAAAAATGGGAATACAATAGAAAGAAGAAAAATGTTGGTGACTATGAGCAAGCAGAAACATCAAAACATCAAAGATCTTTTTTCTTCCTTTTCCTTTTTCCCCTCCTTCTCTTTCTGAGTTAAGGCTTTCAGTTCTGATGCTCTGAAGCCAGGCAGAGCAAGTTAGGCATCTAGGTGGAAGCGTGGCCTGGTGTGGAGTGCTGGGAACCAAGCCAAGTGAACAAGGCATCCACATGCAGGGAGTGATCAGCTTAGGGTATCAAAGCCCAAGCAGAAGGAGAAAGACATGAAAGGGTGGGAATGGCTCGAGTGGGGAGTCAGAATCTGAACAGAGTTAAAAGGAAATAGTCTATGGGATGATCTAGCTCAGTTTTAGAGTCTAAGCAGGGTGAGGAGGGTATCTTTGCAAATGAGCAGCTTGTCATTAGGTGTCAGAGACCAGGTGGAATGATGAAGCTGACCACACATGGGAAAAGTTTTGATGTGGGATAGCAGAGCCCAAACAGGAAAGGATACAACCACATGGAGAGAAAAATGGTTGTGCATGTCAGAGGACAACTGTGCTGAGGAGACCCCTAATGCACAGATGTGTGAAGAGGGTACCCACAGGAGGTATCCTAGAGTGAGGATGAATAAAAACCGGAGAGAAACCTCAAGACCAAATTAGAAAGAAACCATAACAGTAAAAATTACAACATACGTACATGTATATTCTCTAGTTGCATCCACCAAGAAAGTCTGCAAGCAATGATAGCCCAATAGCAATGAATCTACCTACCACCCTAATCTTGGCTTCTAATGATCATTCCCCACTTGAAGGTGTAAGAGTTCCCTGGAAAAATGGCTGAGTTCTGGTTTGGGCAAGGAGACTATAAGATTAGCCTGAAATATCACTTTATCCCAAAAAGCAAGTATGTGCTCAAAGAATGATGGGAATATCCCAAGAGTTCACAGAAGCTAGCTTAAATAGCGTTTCACTGGGCAAATCCGTGACAAGTTGAGCACCCAAATAATGATAGCAATGTTTTGTGACCCACTGATTAAAATAGAAAACCATAAAACAATAAATTGAAAGTTTGATGAGGAATTGGATATTTACATAGTTAAAAATAGCTCTTCACAATGTACTTGCTAATTAAAAAGAGAAAAAGGGTAGCATTAAAGTGCAGCAGCCTGGGAGATACTTCCTTAATCAAGTGAGCAAAGTAAATATTATTAGTAATGGAACAAATTAAAATCATGTGCCACCAAATAGAGTGCAGTAAGTGGCATCATTTCTGTGTATTACTCCCAAAGATGAATAATCTGAGTGTAATCATAAGAAAACACCAGGTGAACACAAATTGATGGACATTTTACAAATACTAGATAAGGAATCTTCAAAAGAGTCATAAAGACTAAAGAGACATAAAAATGAAATGCATGATGATTCTGAACTGGAATCTTTTGCTATAAAAATCTATATTGAGACAATTGGAAAAGCTTGAATGGGGGTCTAAGTTTAGATAGGAGAAATGTATCAGTATGAATTTCCTGATGTTGATGGTTGTATTGTATAATGGTTATGTAGCAAAAGGTCTTTGACAGAAACACATGCTAGGGTATTTGGAGGTGGTCAGACACCAAGTTGGCAACTTTTAAAGTTCTTGTACTATACATTCAGGTCTTCTGTAACCTTGATATTATTTCAAAATTAGCATTGATTTTTTTTAAGAGCAAAAATCTACTAACCTGATTTATGAGGCAAGGGTTTCAGAATGTACTGGCATAAATGTTATACAGCAATCAATCAATCAACAAGTGTCTATTGAGTTCCCAATCTGGGTCCAACAGTCTACTTAAAGTCACATGGCTGTTACTCGAGCAAAACTAAGAAAGCAATATAGAAACACAGTGAATTACTGGATAAGTGTCATACTAACAATATCTGCACTAGGCAGTCAAGAAAAAAGTGACCCATGTAACCTGGAGAGGGCTTTAGGCGAGGATGTCAGTGCAGGCAGTATTTCAGGGTTGACAGTAAGAAAACGCAGGTTCAGCAAGGGATAGTCAAGAGACCAATCTGACAACGAGCAGAATGTTTCAATGGAAAATCATAGATGAAGCAAAGGCAGATGTGACATGGAGTTCTCGGAAGCCAGGAAAATGTGTGTGAACTTGATGAAAAGGGAGAGTGATGTCAGCCAGCAGGCAGCTGTATTAGTCAGCATATAGCAAGAGAAACGGCAATGTGTGAGGAAAGAACAATTAGATATTCTAGGAAAACCACCTAGAATTGGTGACAAACAGCTCACGTTGTTAACTAAGGTATATGTTCTTCCTTCCACATTTGCAGAGTGTGTATTAAGCACTAGATTTGCTAGATTTGGGGAGGCAGTGGTCAGCAGATAGGCATGGTTCTCATGGAGCTAGACAGATAAGGCTAAAAAGTGACATAGTTAAAGTATAAAGGAAATATAACTGGAAGAAGAAAGTGTGAGATTAGGAAAACTTCTTTGGGGAGGTGATTTTAAGTTAAAACTAGAAGGAAGAATGAAGTGTAGAAAGCGAAAGGAGGGTGGAGGCAAGGATGGAGCATCTCAGAAAATGGGAAGAGCAAATGTTAATTGCAATTTGAGTAAATAACTTAAAAGTTAAATTTAAAAATTAAGATTGAGCAATTTATTTTTCAGTGACCAATCTATTCAGGGATGTAAATTTTTTCATGCATATGATATAATGATATTAAGGTGTGATAGTGAGATCTGTAACTTGCTATTCCAAGCAAAGGACTCACCTTGGCCAATTGAATTCATTAGGACAAAAATCTGTAATTATCTTCCTCTTGACTGTCAACAGAGGCAATACTCTTCAAATGTAACTATTTTTTCCTCAAATGCAAACTATTTAGAAATCCAATGTATACAGTAGACAAGAATGAAGCCACTTTTATTGAATTGAGAGTTGGAAGCCTACAGCTCTGTCTCTTTGCAACTAAAATGACTACTCACATTCTGCTGAGGCTTAGGATCCAAGGACCACAGTGGCAAAACCTCTGGTAGAAGGTAGTGACTGAAGTGATCCTCACAGGTATTTGTGTTTTAAAAGGCGCATCTTCAAATGGATGCTCTTGACATCTGCATATGATATAGTTTGGCTCTGTGTTCCCACCTAAATCTCACCTGGAACTGTAATCCCCACGTGTCAAGGGAGGGAAGTCACTGGATGATAAGGATGGTTTCCTCCATGCTGTTTTCATGACAGTGAGTGAGTTCTCACAAAATGTGTTGGTTTTATGTGTTTGGCAGTTCCTCCTTCTGTCACTCTCTTTCCTGCCACCCTGTGAAGTGGGTGCTTGCTTCTCCTTTGTCCTCTGCCATGATTGTAAGTTTCCTGAGGTTCTCCTAGCTATGCGGAACTGTGAGTCAATTAAACCTCTTTCCTTTATAAATCACCCAGTCTGGAGTATTTCTTTATAGCATTGTGAAAATGGACTAATACAACACACTAGCCAGCATATGTCTCCATGCATTCATGTTTGTTTTTACATAAATCATCTACTTATATTTCTACCTGGACCATCTAGTCAAATGGGGTGGTTCTAATAAAAAAATTTTTAATTCTTTCTTTATCCATAAAATAATCATCAGTTAGCATCACTCTGTAGAAAAACATATGGAGATAATATATTTAGCATTCAACTGAAATATGTTCTAAATCAAGTTAAAATATATTAAATTATCTTCTCAGCAGGTAAATACAGTTTGTGAAAATCTGGTTATAGAGTCATTACCTTCAAGGATCTTCTTAAAAATATATGTTTCTCTCATATTGGAAAAAAGATCATTTAACTAATTCCAGATTTCAGGACCCCAGAGAAATTACAAATTATAAAGTAAAATTTCTTCAAATTTGGTATGATTAAAGTAATTTCAGAATATTGAAATAATAACAATATTGAGAGAATATACTCAGAAGTAAAATGATATTTACTATAATTCAATTTCCTTTGAATAAAGTAATTTTTATTTTCAATGGGAATTTATAAAAACATAATTTAAATTATGAAATAGATTATGCGTATATGTTCATTTATCTGAGAAGACTTTAAAATCGAGTTGGTACTTTAATTTGAGCCATGATTGGGAAATAGCAAAGTACCTGTACGTGAAATCAAAACAAAGAACTTTATTAAAGAGAATGTAAAATATTATAATATTCAGGTATACTGAAGTTTACTTAATCATTCCTCAGCTTGTAATTCTAAAATTGCAACTATAAATATACTATATTGACCACTGAGTTTCTTGCCATACCATAGTAGCCAGATTCTACAGTTTCTTTGATGTATAATTCTCTTTTCCTATCCAACCCAGCATTTCTCCAGTAAGGTTATCCTGAGATTTCACCCTAGTTATAGATCTGGTGGCCATGATGGTGTACGAGTATAGATGCCAAAGGAAACTGTTCTATTGTAAATTCTCACTGTAGGACTCCCAGTAGCCTTCCAACAAGGACAGTGGTCCACTTTTGATGGACCCCAGTAGGTTCGGGGATCAGGGGATTCAAGGTTCTCAAGTGCACCTAAACCAAATATCCTCCACATCGCGTCTCAAGAGCATATATTTTCCTTATGAGAGCTGTGATTGGCATAGGAAACTTGCCTAAACTAAGAATAGTTTTGTCTCTTTTATAACCAAGTCCTATGTCTCATTTTAAGCTTTATCTTCCCTCTGGCTTCAAGAGTTGCTTTAAATAATGCCTAGCAGACTCTCAAGTTTCACATTTTGTTCTGGAAATGATTAATGTATCTGAGCCTGTCATTTTCTCTTTTCAATACAAAGTATTTAGCTATAATGTCCAAATTTCAATAGCACATATAGTTACTCTTTTCCCCATACCTCTCAAACACCACAGACATTGACATGCTAGTCTATCGCCTTCCACCTATGTCTTTTCTAAGTTCGCCCTAGGAGAAGGTATCAGCAGTGACACAGTCAAAGGAAGCGGGGGACCAGCAACACTTCTACCGCTGGTGATTGGGCTCTCCTTGCCCCTCTTCAAGTGAGGTATCCAATTCAAGTCACATCTTTAAAGACTGCTTCCTGGGACCAATTCCAGTACTATCTTGGTCAGATTTTCTAGAAACACAGCCTGAGATTCCTGTGTTAAAAATTTATTGATCAAGAATTCTCAGAGAAAAAAAAGAAAGAATTATCAGAAAAAAGGGTAGTGAGCGAAGCAGAATAAGGTAAAGGAACAACAACAACAAACAAAAAAGAAAACAAAAATAAAAACCCAAGCAGGGAAGTGATCTCGGCTAGAAACTAGCTTTAGCCTGAATCCATGGGGAGTTTTGGAGCACAAATAGCATCATAAATGTGGTCCCACCTTGATTAAAGGAGCCAGCTTTTTGGATCCCTTCTCCCCATTAGTCAGTTCTCTGTCTGTAGCTGCTTGTGGGTAGGGAGATGAAGTCTAACCTTCTATGTAATGTTGGATGTGAGCTGAGATCAACTCACTTGAGAAGGATCAGCTGTGGGTTTTCAGCAACCAATGCTAGCAACTATTATGGGATGGATACATGAGCTCAGTGGAGGAGATCTGGGATTACACATCATTCAAACCAGGATAATTTTAAGAGTAAATGGAATAGCTATTGATAAATACAAAAAAAAAAAAAACAGAAAAACAAAAGTGTCCTAAACAAATGAGTGCATAGTCATCCTACCTTCACCACATTACTCCCCCGCTCTATGGAACATAGCTCTAATGAAAGCCTAGATTTCTCTGAGGGACATGCAGCCTTCTCCACTGAAACTCTAGGGAGGAAAAACACCACATCTGTTCTATAAATATTCCCCCTTGGAGTTGAAACTTGGTGTAAAGGTGGAGATGAGAGGGGAAAATCGAGGTGCTAATTTCCTCCCTTTTATGCCTCATTTCAGTTCTTTGGGACTAGCTGGAGAATTGTTTATCTTAAAAACTAGTTTTAATCTGGGAAATAACATATTTTTTCATCACTTAAATACAAAATGAATTTAAATCCACAGTGCAAAGCTACATTTTGTCAGGTTAATTTTTCTAATTATACAACCAGATCAAAAGGAAAAAAGAATTACAAATCTTTTAAAAATGGTTTTAGATGTTAAATGTTAAAAATGAAGTAAATTGAGTTCTTTTTACAAAAACTGTATTCAAGAAACCAAAGGAGCCAAATGAGTTGTGAAATGATAAAATATGTTTTAGATTGTAGATGTGAAGGCATTTTTTAGTGTTTCCAATACATAATTTTGGTAAGACACTTCTGGGGAAAATATTTTATTCAAAAACAAAACATAGTAAGAAAAAATGATTTTTCAAATCCATAAAAAACAGACTTTTACAAAGAAAAAGAAAAAAAAGTGTCTTTAAAATTGTTTCCTGGAAGTGCTTGTAGAAACTAGGGAAAAACATTTTCTGTTGGAGGCAGCAATTCACATCTTAGTGTGTGAGAGTTTAAGGCAGAAGTGTGCATATTTCACAATTAGTCACCACTTTCTCAAGAACTTCATTATCAATTCTCAGTTGATAATTTCACTCAGCCTGAGTGGAATACTACTGGACAACTCCATGAAACCAGCAATGTTTTGTGAGTGAATGACTTAATCGTATCACAAAAACAAGCAGTATTTTTTTTAATTCAGTAGGTATATTTGTGATATTGGAGTGTAGAAATACTATTTAACCGCTTTACTGAGGTTTAAGTGAGAAACAACAAACTGGGCTTATAAAACTTTTGATCTATGAATACATCCATGAAAGCGTCATCACAATCAAAATAAACATTTATTTTCTTCCAAAATAAATGTTATGCCCCTTTGGAATACATGCCCCTGTTCGTTTTGTGCCCAAGCTCCTGTCCCCAAAAAACCCTTGATCTTTCTGTTATTAAGATTAGTTTTCATTATACAGAATTTTTATACATATGAGATCATACAATAAGCACTCTTTTTTTTGGTCTGGCTTCTTTCATGCGTGCATCATAAATATTTTGATATTATCATCCAGTTGATGATATTTTTTACTTTATAAAATAGTGACCACCAAATATAACAAATATTTGGTCACTATAAAAATATATGGTCACTTTATTTTTCATTCATTATATAAATATTTGGTCACTTTTTTATAATGACCAAATATTATTTTTACATTTTATTTTTTTTACATTATAAAAAAATGACCAAATATGTTGGAATGGAATGGGAAGAAAATATATTTCCAACATTTTGTCAGTTGATTTTCTAAACTGATTGTACCGTTTTACATCACCAATAACAAATTAGGCAAAAATTTCTTAGCTACAATGCTAACACCATGATCCATAAAACTTTTTAAAATGATAAAATGAATTTCATCAAAATTAAAAACATCTGTTGTTTAAGACATTGCTTATGAAATAAAAAGACAATTCACGGACTTGAAGAAAATATTTGCAAATTATATATCTGACAAAAACTTTTATACTGAATATACAAAGAATGTTCAATGCTCAATAAGAAAAAAACAAATGATCCAATAAATAAAATGGGTGACACATTTAAACAGATAATTCAAAAAGAAGAAATATAGATGGCAAATATTCATGTGATAAGATGTGCAATATCATTAGTTATTAGGGAAATTAAAATTAAAACCACAATGAAATACGATTACACATCTATTAGAATGGCTTTAATTAAGTAGATTGACCATATCAAGTGAAAGAGGATGTGAAGGAACTAGAACTCTCATACTCTGCTCGTAGAAATAATATTTTAAATGTCTATTGGCTGGATACTGTGTTAGGTTCTGTATAAATTTTATACTTTCTAGACTTTTGACACTGAATAGAGTTACTTGCACATTACTTAAAGCTTACTCTCTAAGGAAGAACAATAGAACTGATTTATACCCACAAAATCCTTTTAGGTCTTATTTTATCACGTGGTATTATCCATGTCCTTATTCTTGAAACTATTTTCTTTTTCATTCTTTATGACTGGCCCATTCCAAATTATCTTTCATCTATCTCTTTTGCCCATCCTGTAGATATCAGTGCTCTTTGGGACTCTGTTCTAAGCCTTATTTTACTCATACTCCACAAACTTCTCTGTATTTCAATGACATGTGCATTGACTACTTGCAAATGTGCATCTTCAGCTCTGAGATGTCTCTTGAGAGTCTGATCCACTAACTCCACTAAAGGGTCCTACTGGCAACTAAAATTCAATATTAACCAAACTTGTATTTATACATTTACATGACCTCCAAGTATGCTTCCTCAATGGGCCATGTAAAAGTTTATAAATTATTTACCCAGTTTCCTGAGACAAAGATTTGATCGTTATCTTTGACTTCTTTCTCTTTCTTGCTCACCTTTCCAATTGATGCGACTCCTTAAAGATTGCTTCTGTTTTTCTTTTTTCTTCATTTCTACCCTAACTCAAACCTTCATCATTTTCTGCTTGGACTCTTTTAATAGTCTGGCCACCTTGCTTCTGGTTGTGGCCCCCTCTAATCACTTTACACATCACAGCCAGATTGCACCTATCTGTCTACTGCTTAAATAATTTCACTGGTGTCTTACAGCCCTTAGGATACAGTCTCAATAAAATGGTAAACTCTTTATAAATGGTAAAAATAAATAAACTTTAAACCAAGCTTTACCTAGCCTATTTTTCTTAGCATCTTCTCTCATGCACTTTATCCCCAGTCCTACCAAATTTCTTCCTCAAATATGCCATATTCTTTTTTATTTCAGGACCTCGCCATAGATTCTTCCAACTAGTTACAACATCCTCCTAGTTTCTTCAGAACTCCTTCGTCTTTCGAACTTATATACAACTTCTACTTAGCCTTTCAACTATGTGTCCTGGTGGTCACTTCCAACAAGAAGACTTCTTGGACCCTCCTAGGTGGGTTAGATGTCTGTACTGTGTGCATTCTCATCACCCCAATCATGGTACCTGATAAATTAGGATGCTATTGAGTTGTCTGAACCCCCCATTAGAAAAAAAGCACTGTGAGGACATAGACTGTATCCGTCTTTTTCCACCTTTATATTTTTATTCTTAAAACATAATATGCATGTCATGTAATATTAGTTTGCATGCATGAGTGAACACATTAATAAATAAATAGAGAAATAAGAACTTCTGTACTTGCAGAAAGGGAGGCTCACAGGGAAATTGGAAAACAAAGAGGGGTGAAAGTGTAGAAATGAATGTGAGCAGAAACGAAGATGAATATTTGGTAGATAAGAAAGGGTTGACCTAATCAACTCCCACAAATAAATAAAGTCATGTGCTGCATAACAACATTTTGATCAACAATGGGCCTTATATATGATAGTGATCCCATAAGATGATTATACCATATTTTTACTATGTTTAGATATGTTTAGTTATACAAACACTTATCATTGTGCTACAATTGTCTACAGTATTCAGTACAGTAACATGTTGTCCAGGTTTGCAGCCTAGGAACAATAGGCTATACGTATTTGTATAGTAGGCTCTACCACCTATGTTTGTGTAAGTACACTCGAAGATGTTCACACAACAAAATTGCCTAAGATGCATTTATCAGAATATAACCCCATTGTTAAGCGATGCATGATTATATAAAATACTTTGCCATTCTGCTTCAAGAGTTTGACATAACTCTATTTACGTTTGAAGAGATACACTATGCTTTAGTAGTACCAAATTAAATTCAAACAAGAGGCAAAATGTAGGCAAGAGATTTTAAGTAATTGCCTCTAATGATATTAGCAAACATCCGAGAAAGAACAGAGGATGGCTGGACAGAAGAGAAAAGATGAAGCTAAATGACTGAAATATGACAATCTTAAACGAATCAAAACATGGCATGTATCTTAGCCAAAAGAAACTCACCAGCACTAAGTAAATGTATCTTCTTGAAGAATTCATTAAAAAAAGAAAGAAAAATACACGACACCATTTTTAGTGCTAACAAATAAACATGGCATTACCTTATTTAAATTTAACCCTGGATGTTAAACTATTCAATGTGTATTGACTCTTTCCTCATCTTTGATTTATTTTACTCAATCTTTTTATTGTTACTGAGTTTTAAGTTTTTCCAATGTTTTTAAAGATTTCACTGAACCATAATATGTTTTTCAGAGAAACCCACGAAGGTTTTATTAATCATAGTTCTGCAGATGAAATTATACATTTGATATCTGAGATTTCTTTGTTTATTTGGGATACTTAACAACTGCATCCTACATATTTAGAAAACAGAAGATGGAGGATTAATGCCTTTTCCAAGGAATGAGGGATGAGTGAATGATTTCAAAGATTATTTGACAAAGACGCAGGCTAGAGGTATTCAGCAGAAAGGTGGCTTATTAGTTAACCTTTGTTTATTTCAATTGCTAAATACTATACTACTGAATCTTCTCCATGGAAAAAAAATAAATCCTAAAAATATTTACCTACAGATATTGGCAAACCCAAACCAACATTTTTTTATCTTTTGCATACACACCAATCCCTTCCCAGACTTGATTTCAGGTTGATAGAAACATATTTTAACACTTGTTTGTTCAATTCATGACTTTTCTAAGAGTACCATTGCTTTGTTCAAATCTGCTTTGCTCATTGACATTATTCTTGTTTGATAAGTCACCTTAATAGAAAATTTTTTTAGAATCCACCTAGAGATCTATGCTGTAATGTACATATATGCAATAATGTCATGATGAGTTTTTCTATGAAAAAATTACCACTGATTCAGCTGATATTAGTCAAATCAGTTTTATAGCATTTTATACTTAAATAATAGCCATCACTGATTATTTTTCTTTTTCATTTGTTTAATTTTTAAATAAACATTTTGTGTATATTTGAGGTTTACAGTACAATGTTATGGGATATTTATAGATAGCAAAACAGTTACTATAATAAACATATCTTTCACCTTACATAATTTAACTCTTTTTGTGGCAAGAATAGCTAAAATCTACTTAGTTAACAAAAATCCTTGGCGCAATAAAATTTTATTAACTGTAGTCCTCTTGTACATTAGATGTCTAGACTAGTAGCAGGTATGTAGGATAATTATTTCATTTGTGATTGGCATTGTGGTATGGTGAGAGAGTAGGGGGAGAAAGTGAGGTCTCTGTGTAGAAGACTAAAGATTCAGTTTGAATTCCATCAGCAATGAAGTTATATTATTAAGCTAATGACAAAATATCCATCCTAACATGTTCACAAATTGCTTGTCATATTTGGGGCTAGTTTGTTATTTTACTGGCATTAATGCTACTGTCCAGAGTCACTCTCCAATCTAAGGTTAACTATTATTTTATATCCTATGTTTTCCCAAACCATGATATCTGGGGTTTAAATAAGCACATATTAATAGTAATACCTCAGCCACTGACTTTGACTCCTGCCTGCAACTGTGAGACCATCACTTTCCTGTAAGTGTTACTCTATGTGGTTTTCTGGGGATTCATTAAAAATACTTCTAGCTTTCTTATGCACAAAATGTGTTAGAGACAACATAGCAACCACCGTCATCTTACCATTTGGCTCTGGCCCCCCTCTCTGATGGTGCATAAGGCCAACGCGGGTGTTTGTATTGCTCACAGTTGAGCTGTTTCCCTCTTCCCACCATGCCACCACTACCACCAGCAAACTCCCCACCAGAACAAAAAAAGTGCAGAATTTGGAAGGTTTTTCAAAGTTTAAAGTCTATCGTGGTTTATCTTATTCATTTGTATACTGTTCTACAAAAGACCAGATTTGTGGCCGGGTGCAGTGGCTCACGCCTGTAATCGCAGCACTTTGGGAGGCTGAAGCCAACAGATCACCTGAGATCAGGAGTTTAAGACCAGCCTGAGCAACATGGTGAAATCCCATCTCTACTAAAAATACAAAAATTAGCCAGGCGTGGTGGCACAAGCCTGTAATCCCAGCTACTTGGGAGGCTGAGACAGGAGAATCGCTTGAACCCAGGAGGTTCAGGCTGCAGTGAGCCGAGATCATGCCACTGCACTACAGCCTGAGTGACAGAGTGAGACTTCATCTCAAAAATAAAAAAAAATTTAAAAAAGATTTAAAAAAAGACATTCTAAGTCTAAAGATGATCATATAATGATTTTAATGTAAAATATGTTAGGTAGGTTAAATGGCAGATAAGACAAAGCTAGAGAAATAATAATAATATGGCAGAGAACAGACAAGAGAATGTACTTACAGTGAAGCATAAAAAACATGAAAAATATGAAAATGAAAGTAAAAGAAGATTAATAAATATATAATTGGGGTTCTGAAAAGAGGAGACTAGAAAGAATGAGTAAAATGTGATATTCAAAGGGATTAACGGATGTGAATGTTCCCGAATGTCTACAAGACAAGAATCCTTAAATTCTCAAAGCATAATGAATTCCAAGCAGGATAAATCTAATAAACCCTACTTCTAAGCACAGTTCCATGAATCTGAAAAATACTAAGGACATAGTTATTTTAAAAATTGTAAAAGAGAAAGAAAAAATAAAAGACAGACTTATAATTGTCATCTTGAAACAAAATAAAAGATGGGGAAGAGTAGAATAATATCTGTTTAAATTTTTTATTATTATTTTAATAGTTTTTGGGGAACAGGTGGTATTTGGTTAGATGGATAAGTTCTTTAGTGGTCAGTTCTGAGTTTTTGGTGCACCCATCACCAGGGAAGTGTACACTGTACCCAATATGTAGTCTTTTATCCCTCACTCCCCTCCCAACCTTCCTCCCAAGTCCTCAGAGCCCATTATGTCATTCTTATGCCTTTGTGTTTTCATAGTTCAGCTCCCACTTGTGAGAGCATACGGGATTGGTTTTCTATTTTTGAGTTACTCCACTTAGAATAACAGTCTCCAACTCCATCCAGGTTGCTGTGAATGCCATTATTCACTCCTTTTATGGCTGAGTAGTATTACATAGTGTGTGTGTGTGTATGTGTGTGTATGTGTACATATATATATACACACATATATATGTGTGTACATTTATATATATAAATGTGGTGTGTGTGTGTGTATATATATATACACACACATATATATATATCACATATCACATTTTCTTTATCCACTGGTTAGTTGAAGGGCATTTAGACTGGTTCCACATTTTTCACAATTGCAAATTATGCTGCTATATAAATATGTGTATGTGTATTAGTCCATTCTCACACTGTTATAAAGAAACATCCAAAACTGCCAAAACTGGGTAATTTATAAAGGAGAGAGGTTTAATTGATTCATGGTTCCACATGGCTGGGGAGGCCACAGGAAACTTACAATTACGGTGGAAGGCACCTCTTCACAGAGCAACAGGAGACAGAATGAGTGTCCATTGAAGGGGAAAGACCCTTATAAAATCATCAGAAGAACTAACTCACAATCATGAGAACAAGATTGGGGAAACCTTCCTTATGATTCAATTATCTCCACCTGGTCCCTCCCACAACACATGGGGATTATGGGAACTACAATTTAAGATGAGATTTGAGATGGGACACAGCCAAGCCATATCAGTGTGCAAGTGTCTTTTTCATATAATGACTTATTTTCTTCTGGGTTGATACCCAGTATGGGATTCCTGGATCAAATGGTAGTTCTGCTTTTAGTTCTCTAAAGAGTCACCATACTGTTTTCTATAGTGGTTGTACTAGTTTACATTCCCATCTGCAGTGTAAAAGTGTTCCCTTTTCACCATATCCATGCCAACATCTATTTTTTTTAAAATTTTTCAATTATGGACATTCTTGCAAGAGTAAGGTGGTATTGCTTTTTATTTGCATTTCCCTGACAATTAATATCTCTAAGCAGTAAGATAAAATAGCTGTCTACTTAGAATTATATCCTTTGAAATTATTTTTAAGTAATAAGGATACAATAAATACTTTGAAACTAAACAAAAAATAACCTTGAAGGAAAAGAAAATGAGAGTAAGAAGGAAGGACTAAGATGCAAAAATGAGTAATAAGCAATGTGATTTGTAAAATTATGGAAATATAGAGAAACAACTTTCACATGAAATAATAGCAATAAATAGTAATACGTAATTATTGCTGTTAAAATACAAGACAAAACTAACATAGCATACTCTATTCTTAATATTAATAAAGGGGGTATTCCAGGAAGCTTATGATTAGTAGCAGGGGAGAAATTAAATAAATTTAGACATAACTATGCTAAATGTCTAGGGTAATCAATAAAATGATAATAATTTATAACTTTAAACCAATAGAGGGGAAAAATTAATTTAAAAAATAGTCATTCTAAAAGAAGGCAGAAAAGGTAAAGGAATTTGGGAAAAGCTAGGTAAACAGAAATCACAAAATAAGATGTCAAAAATAGACCGAATACATCAAAAAATACAATAGCTGATAGCTGAACTATAGCTGACTACTGATATCAGAAATTATCACACAGGAATAACAAACAGATTATAACAGTTCAATATAATTCCTATCATATAAGTATACACAACTCGCAGAGAAGAGATGTAACTCATATCAAGAGACAAAAGAAAGAGTTTTAGAGAAGGTCATGTATGAACTGAGTATCCGAGTATATATGCCATTTGCCAAGGACACAAAAAGAGGAAGAACATTCCAGAAAGAAAAATGGGCATTTATGAAGATTAATTGTGGTATATGTCTACCTTCCCCCTACCTCCCCCAATTCAGTGGAAGAATGGAAGGACATGGAAAAAATAAAAAGAAATTAAATAAAAATCCCTTTCCATTTGTCAAAGATGTAATCGTTCTGGAATTCCTTTCTCTAATCATCTTTTAAAATAGAAGACATTTTCTTCATCTGGGTTAGTTCCATGGAGCATTAGATCAGTGATTTAGAGACATTGGCAATAGACCTCTGTATTAGTTAGTCCAGGCCTCCGTAACAGAATACCACAAACTGTGTGGCTTAAACAACAGACATTTATTTTTTCACAATTGTATTGTTGTTTTCTGGTGAGGCCTATCTTCCTGGTTTGTGGACAGCCACCTTCTTGCTGTGTTCTCAGGCGGCCTCTTTTCTGTGCACAAATTGAATGAGAGAGAGAGAGAGATCTGGTGTCTCTTCTTCTTATAGGGACATTCATCTTGTCAAATTAGAGCTCTATCTTATGATCTCATTAACCTTAATTCCACTGCTAAAGATCCTATCACCAAATACAGTCACCTTTGGGGTTAGAGCTTCAACACATAATTTGGGAGTATTGGGGGGCAAAATTCAGTCCATAGCAATCTCATAATAAAGTTTTCATGAGTCTGAGAGAAAGAAAGATAATATGCTGAATTTCTGTGCATTCAATACAATGCTTTTGGAATTTTGGTATGAAGAAGTTCTTTACATTATGTTGATGGTGGTTATAGGCAATAGGTTTTTGTTTGCTTCTTGCTTGTTCTTTTTTCTTCTTAGTTTTAAAGGTCTTTTTTGGCAAAATAAGAAGTGGGAAATAAAATTTTTTCCTTTGTATTAAATGGCATTTTAAATTTTCATGAACTCCAAAGTCTAGAAACCATTGGATTAAATGATTCTTAAAATTTATTTTGCAAATATCTATGCAGCTTGAAATATAATGTTTTCTAAAAGAAATACACAAGAAACAAAGACTTACTTTAAATAGAGCCAATCCAAAAAATTATATGTAGAAAGTATTATCCTCCTCAGTTTGATAAACTTACTTCTTTAGTAATAAATATGAGTCTCGTGTTTTCAGAATAATAAACTAAAAACTAGGCATACAAACTTCCTATCTGTTGTCTGCTTTCAGGGGAAAAAATACCACTTACTAAGTCAATTTCTTACATATATATATAAAAGAAAGTGCATGCATGCCTTTAAAAATTATTCCATATTTGCATATAAGCTAATCAATAAAAGACTGTAGTGATTAGCTAGTTTCCTGGAATAATTAAATAACTAACACTACATGCCAACTGAACTTGGCAAATACTCCATGCTTGTCTAGGAATTAAATAAAATACTAATTCATAGGATTAAATTTTCCATTAAATATTAATGGAGTTAATTAATTCATAGGATTAATTAAAATTTCTATTAAATAATATCTTACTTAATGGAAAAATATGAATTATTTAATAGAAACTTATGCTATATTCAATATGGAGCTCACATTTAGTTTTTAAGTAGAGTTTAAAAATGGCATTTATATCCATGACCATTATATCTAAGTTAATTATTAATTAAAGCACCAAAAGACTTAAAAGACACATGATCATACATTTTATTTTAGTCTTTTCATATTTATTCTCTTCAGGAAATTCTCTGGATTTCCTGCATTCTTCAAAAAAGATTTTTTTTTTACACATTAGGTCTCTTATACACTATTATTAAAATGCATAAATAATACCCATTAGCCTTACCATAATGAAGTTACAGTCTGTATAATCTATGTGATGTGATCTGTCATTCATTTAAAAACTGTGCAGTACTTGATCATGAGGAATGGAATACACAAGTTGGGCATAAACATTCAACTTCCAGTGACATATAATAGGCCCCCTTAACCTCCTAACACCTATTATTTTTATTTTAATAGTAGATGTAAAGAAAACAGAGAGCACAGGTGAGCCAAAGATAAAACTTTGCCAACGGTTTTATCTTCTTTTTGAAAGGAAGCCAATTTCCCTAGAATATTAATTCTCAAAATGTGATCCACAAACTCCTGGGAGTCCCCAAACACTTTTAAGAGGTTCCACTATTATAGTCAAGTTATCATTTGCCTTTTTCATACCCACTCATACAAAGTACACAGTGGAATTTTCCAAGACTACATGCACATGATGATATTGAATCATGAAATGTGTTCAAATTTGGAAGATGTTCACAAATGAGAGGACCAATATCTTCCAAACAACCAGTGCATAATGTGACTGAATCACACATGGATAAAATAGTCATGCAAAGTACAGGATAGATCAATGGATTTCAATGCAATAGAGTATCATAGTGATATGTTTTAAGACTCCACATTACAACTAACCTCCAAGAAACTATTAGTTGTCAAATTTTTGTGGCATACAAAAGAATATGCCCAATTATCTAAAAAGTTTATTAAAATATACCTTTCTTTTTCGCATATATATCTTGTAAGCCAGATTTTTCTCTATACTTAAACCAAAACAATATATTGCAATGGATTGAACGAAGAAGCTGATAGAGTTCAGCGATCTCTTACTGAGTCAAACGTTAAAGATGTGCATTGCAAAATTGTAGAACATGAAGAGCCAAAATTTGAGAACTGCTGCCCTATGGAATTCAGAGTGGCTGTTGTATAACAAAAGAACATTTGTTCTAGATAAGCATTTAACTCCAATTTAAAATTAAACTCTGTTTTCAAAGGCCATATAGAAATTAGAGCAAGACTATTTGTCAGAATGTTTAGAGAATTCTGGAGGGTGAAGGAAATGACTGGGTTTTAATCCATAATGTGAACCTGGAATATACATTATACATGCCCACTTGGACTTAGAACAATGCGAAACACTAAACATGTAAGGCTAATTGAGTGAACAGCATCTAAATGTAAATCTAGATTTAGATAATAAAATTTTAAAAATTTAATGCATAAGAGAACATGTCATGCACACTTTTAGCATTTCCATACATTCACCACTTACAGAACATATTTCTTGAAACTCTTAATTGTTCTAATCTTGCTAACTTTTTTTTTTTTTTCTGAGGTGGAGTTTTTGCTCTTGTCACCCAGTCTGGAGTACAATGGCGTGATCTCAGCTCACTGCGACCTTCACCTCCTGGGTTCAAGCAATTCTCCTGCCTCAGCTTCCTGTGTAGCTGGGACTACAGGCGCCCGCCATCATGCCCGGCTAATTTTTGTATTTTTAGTAGAGGCGGTGTTTCCCCACATTGGCCAGGCTGGTGTCGAACTCCTGACCTCAGGTGATCCACCCACCCCGGCCTCCCAAAGTCCAGGGATTACAGGTGTGAGCCACTGAACCAAGCCTAATCTTGCTAACTTTAACTCAACACCTTTACTTATAACATATCTGCATTAAACAAATATTACCATTTTGTACAACCAAGAAAAAAGTACCACCAGTGATATTAATGGAATCAAAGATCATAAAAAGCAATAATAAAAGTCTTCAGGAGAATCATTTAATTCAGAATTAACATTCTATATGAAAATCTGTGAGAACAATGATATGATTTGAGTTTTCTTACCTAGTAATGAGAAATATGAAAATTAAGTGTCAATCATTCATCTATCACATAGGAAGAAATTGATTAAATTTTTCACAGCAAAGTTTGAAGAAAGTGAAGTAAATATGCACTATCAAGAAACTATTTCATCTCAAAGTAGAGCTTTCAGGATATTATATATAATTCCATCTTCCACGATCCTTATACTGAGTCAGACAACATTTACCATAGATTTTCCTCCCAAAAGTCTTTTTAATCATGCTCCCACTTCATCCTTGTTACTTTAGTCCCTGTTTCTCTCTGCTCATAACTTTACCTGGCTAATTCTCACTGCTTCAATGTTTCTTTATATAGATGCCATAATCAAAATAAGAAACAAAACCAAAACATCCATATCTGTTCAAGTCTCTCTATGTTTAAACAGTGACAGCCTACAAGATGAAGTCTGTACTCCTTGGCTACACACAAGTGCATTTTCTATCTGTCTCCTTCTGTCTTCCAGGTATTCTCCATTTGCTTCTTTGTAATACTTTCAAAACCAACAAAATCCATCTGTTTTTGACGTGTCCTCTCCCTTAACCCAGCTCTGTCTATTCTTCTCATTCTCACTCCACTAGACACCTACTTATGAAAACATTAATTAATTGCATAATTCACATGTGGGATTTTATAGGCTCTACTATTGGAAGAAACAAGTATTGTCACGTCTCCAACTTTTTTCCCAGTCCCAAACTGATTTTAAATTCTAGCTAATAGTTACAGTCACCATTACTTGAATATTTACAATGTGCGAAATGCTTTAGACAGTAGGGGCAACCAAATTGCTCATAAAATTCAGTTGCACTGAAAAACGAAAGTTCCATATTTTGCTTGTAATTTATCTAATTTTTTCATGAGTTTATCTATTGAGTGATGACAAAAACAAACAAACAACCATACAAAAAAGTTTAAATTGTATTGAATTTAAATGAAATTCTATCCAATAATTTAAACACTGTGTTTAGGTAGTATTCAATCTTTGATAGTGATTATCAGTTTATTTTGTCTCTGAGCCTCTGTTCTTTAAACATGGCATCTATTAGGCATACTCATCTAGATAACTCACATGCAACCCACGTTCAACACAGCCACAGTCATGCGCATACTCATCATATTCTTCTTCATCCACCGCCCTGTTGTTTCCCTATGTTACTGATCTCTGTCAGTGGTTACTGGAACCAAAAATAATCTGGGGAGTTTTCTCTATTATTTTACAAAACCAAACAATTAAGCAAATGCTGCTGTTTTTATGTTCTGAAAATTTCTATTCATGTCTTCCTTCTCCTCTTTGCCTTCTATTTGTGCCCTAGATCCCAACTTAAGAATCACTACTTGGCTATTAAAAGAGCCTGCTTCTAGTCCTGCTGCCTTCAAATACAGCCTCCATGCTCTGGCTGGGTTGCTTTAATTGTGCTGTACTACTAGCTTGCTTAAGGCCCTTACTAGCAATGGAATAAATCTCAAGATTCTTAGCTTGGCATAGAACATGACATAAATGCCATCATTTCAGTTATATTTGCCACAGCACTATTCCCTATTTCATAATTTATGTTTTCATAATGTGGAAATGCCTGCAATGTCCCCCACCCTCCGTGCGTCTTGAAATCTTCTTGCCTTTGGTTGTGGTGTTTCCTCTTTCTGGAGTGCCTTTTCTACCTTTATTTACCTGGCTAACACTCACTCACTGTCACTCTCAAGTCTTAATACTAAGACTTAGTTAGCATTATTTAATGGAATAATGGTTTTATTCTATTTTGTGGATATTTTCCCCTAAAATATATCCAGGTTTTTCATGACTGGAATTGTGTCTGAGTAGAAAACTGCATTCATTAATTTCAAGTGAACTTCCCACTTGAAAATTCTAAACTCTGTCATTTCCCTTGCTTGTCATACCCACCCCAATCTTCTCATACTCAGCTTCTCCTTTCTTTCAAAACTCTATTTAAGGTTTTGTCAACTTATTTTAAAAAATAATTCAAAGAAAACCTTTCTGTTAGTTATCTAGATTCTGATAATTTATATATTAGGTGCCAAATTTAGATAAGCATCTTCATAAACATAGATCCACAGCCGGACGCCGTGACTCACGCCTATAATCCCAGCACTTTGGGAGACCAAGGCACGTGGATCATGAGGTCAAGAGATCGACACCATCCTGGCCAACATGGTGAAACCCTGTCTCTACTAAAAATACAAAAATTAACTGGACACATAGTCCCAGCTACTCAGGAGGCTGAGGCAGGAGAATCACTTGAACCCAGAGGCGGAAGTTTCAGCGCACATATACACCATGGAATACTATGCAGCCATAAAAAATGATGAGTTCATGTCCTTTGTAGGGACATGGATGAAATTGGAAATCATCATTCTCAGTAAACTATCCTAACGACAAAAAACCAAACACCACATGTTCTCACTCATAGATGGGAATTGAACAATGAGAACACATGGACACAGGAAGGGGAACATCACACTCTGGGGACTGTTGTGGGGTGGGGGGAGGGGGAGGGATAGCATTAGGAGATATACCTAATGCTAAATGGCAAGTTAATGGGTGCAGCACACCAGCATGGCACATGCATACATATGTAACTAACCTGCACATTGTGCGCATGTACCTTAAAACTTAAAGTTTAATAATAATAAAAAAAAAAAGATCGTGCCACTGCACTCCAGCCTGGCAACAGAATGAGACTCCATCCCAAAAAACAAACGAATAAACATAGATACATTTCCTTCATGAAACTTCCTTGAGAGAGATTGGCTGATTCCTGTCACTCTGCCAATTTCATAGTATTTTCAGCCTTTCCTCCAAAACATTTTTATAAACAAGTAAAATTGGCTGGATGTACAGGCTCATAGACTTTAAGGCCTATAAGAGATACTACATTTAACTAACCTAACCTCTTATTTTTACAGAGAAAGAAATGAGGCCCTAATATTTAGTAAAGGACATGTTGCTAATGAGTTGCTAATATGTTTCTGCTGCTCACGTGTAGGTGTGTATAAACACACACACGCAGACACACACACTACATGGTATGTGAATCTCTCTCTCCTATTCCAAGTTTTAAAAGAATGACAGTCACTCCTTCTCCTTGTTTATTCCTTTCTCTAAAGAGAAAAAAAAATATTCATCACTGTCTGATTTTGCTTCTGCACTACAGGCAAAGGTAAATGTTGACTGCCTGGCTGACTCCTCCCACCATGACTTGCCTTAAGTGGTGCTAAGACATCTCCCTGCCCATGGCCTTGTTTCTACTGGCATGAGTCTCTTTCATTCACGTCACTGGCAGCCATATCCAGGGACTTGTGGTCAGAATGAAGTCTAGTGTGCTGTTTTTCTGGATATTACTCTGTCTTTTTCCCCCTCCGGTGTGTGACTGGAAGTCTCTTTAACAGTTAAAATAGTGGCCATATACGCACACTGGAGAGACAGTATTCAATAAGATCTGTAATTTGTAGGCCACTGTGAGTGATTAGTCCCTGTTCCCTCATGTTCTAGCTTCAATATATGCTTTAGGATCAACGCTAACTTCTGCACTTACTTTATAGTAATTGTGAATACAATAAAAGTGAACACTTACCTCAAAAGGGATAGGGCTAGAATGAATTCTTCTTCTTTGTGGTCTTTGATGAAAAGTGTCTAAGTTGCATATAATTTGTACCTCATCTTTGTAATAAGTAAAGGAAAGGCATTCTTATTAACTCTCCCAGTAAGAAATCAGAAAGGCATTCAGAGAGAATGCATTTCAGGCACAGGCATCAAGTTCGCCAGTGCTTTCACCTGAGCCCCACAGTTTGAGCTACCTGATGCTCACCTATGAACTCAACACTGGTCCAATGCCCTGGACTAATTCCAACTGAGGCAAGAGGTGTTGAGGAAGCTCTTCTTCATGCGAGGACAGGTCTTACTTAACCCTAACTCAGTTTCTCAATCTGGTTTCCTGGGTGCTTGCTTCCTCTCCATGTAAGAAATGAGTCAAGATAATGTATGTGGAGTCCTAAAATTGTTTCTTCCCCCAATGGAGGTATTTTTCAACTGTGCATTTGAATTAAACTATTATAAGTATTTAATATAATAGAATAACATAATTTAAACATTTTACATATCTCTATGAGAAGTGGTTATTTAAAGAAAACACATAATTATTGTTTTTTTATTCAAATAAATAATTTCCATATTAACTGTTTTGAAAGTTGTATTTCCACATAACCAGCTTTTCTGTTGTGTTGTTTCTATGTGTTAGCCATAGCCAACCATAGTCATGTGTAAACTGAATTATGCATTACAAATAAAAGAGCTGTGATCCTTTGAATACTCTAATTTGGATGTAGAAAAAACGTTTTATGCCCATTCTACAATGAATGCATATTTGAGAGTACTAAGAATATTTATAGATGTTTTTACTTCATTGTCCATAGACACGTCTTGACTCTGGTTTTTAGTAACCAGCAGAGGGCGCAACATACACAAGTTAGGGTCTTTAAATCCTTAATGGCTGATCTCTCCTGTCATTTGTATCCACAGGCACCTGCACCCTCTTCCACCATCAAAGTACACCCAGCCCAAGTCAAGTGAAAAGAAAGAAATCTGTGCTTACTTGTTTGTTCCTATCACAGCTGAAGTTAACGTTTAGCTGGAGACTAAATTAACACCAATGCTACAAATTGAGATAAGTGTTCTGAAATAAATACAGTTAAGCTAGAACTTCTTACATAGTCAAGGGAGATAGGTGGATTCTTTTGTACTTTGTTTTAACTATCAGTGGTGTTTAAAAAATCAAATAACATTTTTCTCTAATCATTTTTTTTCCTATCATAAGTAAATTCTCAGCCAGGTGCTGTGGCTCATGCCTGTAATCCCAGTACTTTGGGAGGCTGAGGCGGGCACATTACCTGAGGTCAGGAGTTCAAGACCAGCCTGGCCAATATGGTGAAATCCTATCTCTACCAAAAATACAAAAAATTAGCCATGTGTGGTGGTGGGCGCCTGGAATCCCAGCTACGGGAGGCTGAGGCAGGAGAATCACTTGAACCCAGGAGGTGGAGGTTGTAGTGAGCTGAGATCATGCCACTGCACTCCAGCCTGGGCAACAGAACCAGACTCCATCTCAAAAAAAAAAAAAAAAAAAAGGAAATAAAATTGATGCCTCTGTTTCCACTTTACCATTTAAAACTCCTACCTCTAAAATAAATAAATAAATAAATAAATTTTCACATATATAAAGTAAAATTTAATCCAAGATTCTATTGCTTCTAGGAAAATTTAGAAGACTTTTCATAGATTCCCTGTGCTCTCTTCTTTCAACAGTAGTCTGATTTTGTAACTTTCTTATGTTTTTGTGTGTTTATTTGAGTCAACAAACCACTAAGGCAAATTCACAGGTATATTTCATGTGAGAAAGATTTATTATCATAGACCTAATGCCTTACAGAAAAATTTCTGGCTGAAAAATTGTATAATATTGGAGAAAAACACGAAAGGAATAACATATATAGACCTGATACAGGTTACCAAGTAAAATCTTCCTAAAAATGTAGGTGACTCGTTCCCTGTCTCATTTTACAGATATCTCATTTTACAGATATCTCATTTTACAGATAAGGAATCTGAGGCAAAACAAAAAGAAAAGAATTAAGTAAGTTTACCAACATCACGCATCAGGCAACATGGTCCAATTTTCATGCTCTTGACTTAGCCTTTATAGCATTCTGTCTCTGAAATACATATTCTATGCTCACCTAGTACACACACACACATACACACAGAGACACTCCATATATACACATATAAATGGAACAAGGTTTTATAAAAGAATATTTATTTTTATTATGTCTGATAAAGTAAAAGCATAAAGTAAATATTAAATATAATTTTATTACTACATATAGATATGGAAAAAGATCATAAAATGAACAACACAAATGCAAACAAACAGAAAATACTAGGTAGGACCCACAAAACTAGTTTTACTACTCACTTGGTAGCAATATACAGTTTGAAAAGTATCATTGAATTTGACCTTATTGGCTCTCAACTTTATTTGTTTTTTCTGCTGTCACTGTCATTGTTGTTTTCACATACATTATTATTGATTCTTAAATAAACTGTCAACTGTGAGCCTACCTCTTCGTTTTTCCATACCTCCCAAAATGCACACTTTCATTATGTGATTCCCTGCTATAGAATCCTTCACTGTTTGGGCCAAGATGGCCAACTAGAAACAGCTCTGGTCAAAGGCTCCCATCAAGAAGAATAAAAACAGCAAGTGAATCCTGCACCAGCAACTAAGTTATCCAGGTTCCCTGAATGAGACTGATAGGCAGTTGGCACAACCACAGAGAGCAAGGAATGCTAGGCGGTGTGATGGCCCACCCAGGAGCCACACAGGGCAAGAGAAGCTCCCACCCCCAGCCAAGGGAGGCACCTACACTGGTGACACCTCCAGGTACAGGAGGGACCCAGGAGAATAGGATCTGGAGTGGACTCCCAGCAAACTGCAGCAGCTCTATGAAAGAGAGGCCTGACTGTTAAAAGAAAAACAAACAGAAAGCAACAAAAACAACATCCACACAAAAGACCCCACAAAAACCCTGTCCAAAGATCAGCAGCCTCAAAGATCGAAGCTAGGCAAACTCATGAAGGTGAGAAAGAATCAATGAAAAAAATGCTGAAAATGCAAAAAAATGCCAGAGTGCCTCTTCTCCTCTAAATGATTGCAACACCTCTCAAGCAAGGATACAGGACTGGGCAAAGGCTGAAATGGATAAACTGACAGATGTAGGCTTCAGAAGATGGATAATAATAAACTTTGCTGAGCTAAAGGAGCATGTTCTAACCCAATGCAAAGAAGCAAAGAAACATGATAAAACATTACAGAAGCATTAACCAGAATAACCAGTTTAGAGAGGAATATAAATGATCCGATGGAACTGAAAAACACAACATGAGAACTTCACAATGCAACCACAAATATCAATAACCGAATAGACCAAGTGGAGGAAAGAATTTCAGAGCTTGAAGGCTATCTTGCTGAAATAAGACAGGCATACAAGATTAGAGAAAAAAAGAATAAAAGGGAACAAACAAAACTTCCAAGAACTATGGGATTATTTAAAAAGACCAAACCTATGACTGATTGGGGTACCTGAAAGGGATGGGGAGCACGGAACCAAGTTGGAAAATGTACTTCAGGATATCATCGAGGAGAGCTTCTCCAACCTAGCAAGACAGGCCAACATTCAAATTCAGGAAATCCAGAGAATCCCATTAAGATACTCCATGAGAAGATCAACTCCAAGACACATAATTATCAAATTCTCCAAGGTCAAAATGAAGAAAAAAACATTAAGGGTAGCCAGAAAGAAAGGCAAAGAAAGGCCAGGTCACCTACAAAGTGAAGCCCACTAGACTAACAGCAGCCCTCTCAGCAGAAATCCTACAATCCAGAAGAGACTGGGGGCCAATATTCATTACTATTAAAGAAAATAATTTCCAACTCAGAATTTCATATTCAGTCAAACTAAGCTTCATAAGTGAAGGAGAAATAAAATCCTTCTTAGGCAAGCAAATGCTGAGGGAATTTGTGACCACCAGGCCTGCCTTGCAAGAGCTCCTGAAGGAAGCACTAAATATGGAAAGGAAAAACCATCCACTGGTGTGCTGTATTCAAGAGACCCATCTCATGTGCAAAGACACACATAGACTCAAAATAAAGGGTTGGAGGAAAATTTACCGAGCAAATGGAAAGCAGAAAAAAGCAAGGGCTGCAATTCTAGTCTCTGACAAAACAGACTTTAAACCAACAAAGATCAAAAAAGACAAAGAAGGGCATTACAAAATTTTAAAGGGTTAAATTAAACAAGAAGAGCTAACTATCCTAAATATATATGCATTTAGTACAGGAACACCTAGATTCATAAAACAAGTTCTTAGAGATGTTAGAAGAGACTTAGACCCCCACACAATAGTAGTGGGAGATGTTAATACCCACTGTCAATATTAGAAAGATCATGGAGACAGAAAGTTAACAAAGATATTCAGGATTGAACTCAGCTCTGGATCAAGTGGACCTGATAGGTAACTACAGAACTCTTTACCCCAAAACAACAGAATATACATTCTTCTTGGTGCCACATGACACTTACTCTAAAATTGATCACATAACTCAAAATAAATCACTCCTCAGCAAATGCAAAAGAAACAGTCTCTCGGAGCACAGTGCAATCAAATTTGAACTCAAGATTAAGAAACTCACTCAAATCCACACAACTACATGGAAATTGAACAACTTGCAGCTGAATGACTCCTGGGTAAATAATGAAGTTAAGGCAGAAATCAAGAAGTTCTTTGAAACCAATGAGAACAAAGATACAATATACCAGAATGTCTTGGATGCAACTAAAGCAGCATTAAGAGGGAAATTTACAGCACTCAGTGTTCATATTGAAAAGCTATAAAGGTCTCAGACTGACACCCTAACATCATAACTAAAAGAACTAGAGAACCAAGAGCAAACCAACCCTAAGGCTAGCAGAAGACGAGAATTAAGTAAGGTCAGAGTGAAACTGAAGGAGATATAGACATGAAAGACCCTTCAAAAAATCAATGAATCCAGGAGCTGGTTTTTTGAAAAAAAATTACTAAAATAGTTAGATTGCTAGCTACACAATAAAAAAGAAAACAGAATAATCGAATAGGTACAATGAAAATGATAAAAAGGATATTACCACTGACCTCACAGAAACACAAATGATCATTAGAGAATATTGTAAACACCTCTATAAAAATGAACTAGAAAGTCTAGCATAAATGGATAAATTCCCTGATGTACATATCCTCCCAAGACTGAACCAGGAAGAAGTTGAATCCCTGAAAAGACCAGTAAGAAGTTCTGAAGATGAGGCAGTAATAAATAACCTACCAACCAAATAAAGTCCAGGGCCAGATGGATTTGCAGCTGAATTCAACCAGAGGTACAAAGAAAAGCTGGTGTCATTTCTTTTGAAACTATTCCAAATAATTGAAAAGGAGGGACTCCTCTCTAACGCATTTTATGAGGCCAGCATCATCCTGATACCAAAACCTGGCAGAGATACAAGAAAAAAGGAAACTTTAGGCCAATATCCTTGATGAACATCAATGCAAAAATTCTCAAAAAAAAAAATTACTGGCAAACTGAATCCAGCAGCATATCAAAAAGCTTGTCCACCATAATCAAGTTGGCTTCATCCCCAGGATGCAAGGTTGGTTCAGCATACACAAATTAATAAACGTAATTCATTACCTCAACAGAACTAAGGACAAAAACCATATGATTATCTCAGTAGATGCAGAAAAGGCCTTCGATATAATTCAACATTGCTTCATGTTAAAAACTCTCAATAAACTAGATATTGATGGAACATACCTCAAAATAATAAGAACCAGTTATGACAGACCCACAGCCAATATGATACTGAATGGGCAAATGCTGGAAGCATTCCCTTGAAAACTGGCACAAGACAAGGATGCCCATTCTTACCATTCTATTCAACATAGTATTGGTACTTCTGGCCAGGACAATCAGGTAAGAGAAAGAAATAAAGGATATTCAAGTAAAAAGAGAAGAAGTCAAACTGTCTCTGTTTCCAGATGACACATAATCCTATATCTAGAAAACCACATCGTCTCAGCCCAAAAGCTTCTTAAACTGATAAGCAACTTCAGCAAAGTCTCAGGATACAAAATCAATGTACAAAAGTCAGAAGCATTCCTATAGACCAACAATAGACAAACAGAGAACCAACTTATGAATGAACCCTCATTCACAATTGCTACAAAGAGAGTAAAATACCAAGGAATACCGGTAACAAGGGAAGTGAAGGATCTCTTCAAGGAGAACTACAAATCACTGCTCAAGGAAATCAAAGAGGACACAAACAAATGGAAAACATTCCATGCTCATGGATAGGAAGAATTAATATCATGAAAATGGCCATACTGCCCGAAGTGATTTATAGATTCAATGCTATTTCTATTAAACTACCATTAATATTCTTCACAAAATTACTTTAAAATTCATACAGAACCAAAAATAGAGCCTGTATAGCCAAGCCAATTTTAAGCAAAAAGAGCAAAGCTGGAGGCATCATGCTACTCAACTTCACACTATACTACAAGTTTACAGTAACCAAAACAGCATGGTAGTGGTACAAAAACAGACACATAGACCAATGAAACAGAATAGAGAGCTCAGAAATAAGACCACATGTCTACAACCATCTGATCTTTGACAAACTTGACAAAAACAAGCAATGGGTAAAAGATTCCCTATTTAATAAATGGTGCTGGAAGAACTTGCTAGCCATATGCAGAAAATTGAAACTGGAACCCTTCCTTACTCCTTATACAAAAATTAACTCAAGATGGATTAAAGACTTAAATGTAAAACCTCAAACTATAAAAACCATAGAAGAAAATCTAGGCAACACCATTCAGGACATAGGCATGGGCAAAGATTTCTTGACGAAAATGGCAAAAGCAATTGCAACTAAAGCAAAAATTGACAAATGGGATCTAATTAAACTAAAAAGCTTCTGCACAGCAAAAGAAATGATCATCAGACTGAACAGACAACCTACGGAATGGGGGAAAATTTTCTGCAATGTGTTTATCTGACAATCTACAAGGAACTTAAAAAATTTACAAGAAAAAACAAACAACCCCATTAAAAAGTAGCCAAAAGACATGAACGAACACTTTTCAAAAGAAGACATTTATGCACCCAACAAACATATGAAAAAAAGCTGAACATTACTGATCATTAGAGAAATGCAACTCAAAACCACAATGAGATTTTATGACTTTAGTTAGAATGGCAATTATTAAAAAGTTGAGAAACAAGAGATGCTGGCAAGGCTGTGGAGAAATAGGAATACTTTTACACTGTTGATGGGAATGTAAATTAGTTCAACCACTGTGGAAGACAGTGTGGCGATTCCTCAAAGACCTAGGACCAGAAATACCATTTGACCCAGCAATCCCATTACTGGGTATATACTCAAAGGAATATAAATTATTCCATTATAAAGATACATGCACTTGTATGTTCATTGCAGCACTATTCACAATAGCAAAGACATGGAATCAAACCAAATGCCCATCAATGATAGACTGGATAAAGAAAATGTGGTACATATGCACCATGGAATCCTATGCACCCATAAAAAGGAACAAGATCATGTCATTTGCAGAGACATGAATGGAACTGGAAGTCATTATCCTCAGGAAACTAACACAGGAACAGAAAATCAAACACCACATGTTCTCACTTATAAGTAGGAGCTGAGCAATGAGAACACATGGACACAGAGAGGGGAACAACACACAATGAGGTCTTTTTGGAGGTGGGTGAGTGGGGAGGGACAGCATCAGGATAAACAGCTAATGCATGAGGGGCTTAATACCTAGGTGACGGGTTAACAGGTGCAGCAAACCACCATGACACACATTTACCTATGTAACAAACACGCACGTCCACACGTCCTGTACATGCATCCTAGAACTTAAAATAAAATTAAAAAAAGAATCCTTCATTGTCCTAAAATAATTTTTATTCTCAAGAAGCCAAGCCCAAAACTAGAAGTTTATAGTCAAGAAAGTTTCCCATATAATACCTCATGTTCTGGCTCCCTTCTATGCATCCTCCTCTCCAAATACTCATGCCTGCCTTATCACCTACCTCCCTTCATTCTAGCCATATGTGAGGGTCATAGGGAAAGAAAAGGAGGTAGGATGAGACAGAAGGATAATAAGACATTTCAAGACACACTAAAGTCTCCCTGGAGAGGTTAAAGCAGTGCACATATTCATATAATACAAGTGAAACGCCTAAGAGATAAAAGAAATAATACATAAGTGTAAAGATAACACAGTTTCTTCAAGCCAAAGGCTGATAAATGTGGGAACTTTGAAAAAGGCCACTGAGACACCTGTTAGAAGTTTTAATGTAGAGCATGATAAGCTGAGAGACATTTTTAGATACTTTTATTCAGAGTCAGAGTTAATAAGAGACAGAGAAAAATAGTCACAAAATTATTAGGAATTTCACCAAGGGGATGAGAATCAATGATATGGTTTGACTGTGTCCTCACCAAAATCTCTTGAATTGCAGCTCCCATAATCCCCAAGTGTTGTGGGAGGGACCTGGTGGGAGGTAATTGAATCACGGGGCAAGTATTTCCTGTGCTATTCTCATGATAGTGAATAAGTCTCACGAGATCTGATGGTTTTATAAAGGGCAGTTCCCCTGCACATGCTCTCTTGCTTGCCACCATGTAAGACTTGTGTTTACTCCTCCTTCACATTCTGCCATGATTGTGAGGCCTTCCTAGCCATGTGGAACTGAGTCCATTAAACCTCTTTTTCTTTGTAAATTGCCCAGTCTGAGGTATTTCTTCATAGTCATATGAAAATGGACTAGTACAATCATAATGATTTTTTTGCGGCAGGTAGAAAAAGAAAAGACACACATATGCACACACACACATACAATATATAATATAGAAAATAATATTTTATAGGAAAATGGTAGAGGATATGATGAAAGTAGGAACAATATAAAGAAAATTTAAAATTTCCTCCTTAGTTTAAATAGTGGGGGTGGGGAGAGAGCAAGTGAAAGACTATTGTTTCTTAAAATTATTGATTTTAATTTATATGTAGGTAGTAATGCAACCTTTGACCTATCTTCAAGAAGATGACACTTTTCTCCAGATTTGTAGAGGACTGTGCTATTGATAAAAGAGTTTCAACTGGTAAAATATTTAGTTAGTCTAATTATGTGACTAGCTGAGCAACTTTTAGACAGTGTATTGGCAGTTGGCATTAGATTAATTGTATATTTGGGTTGAATTCAAATACACTGTTTACTGGTTAATATAAAGCTACTGCAAATTTTAGTGTCACATGAAAGTACTGAGCAAAATGGTGAAGGCGTTCTGTATTTAATATCTAAGCTATTAGAGATAAAAAGAAATGTGAAGCTCATTCAGTTTAGTTTCTCAATTCACAAGTTAAAAACTGAAGCTAATTACAATTCTGAAATTTTACAAGTAAGATATATTCTATTATACCAAGTAAGAATAGAACACAGGGCTCCTGAATTCTCATCAAGTATTCATTCTGTCATTCCTTCCCTATTTCTTGTCTAAAGTATTCAGAATCTCTAACAAAAATCATTACGACAAAACGTAGTTTCCTAGAAGTACGTAATTTACCTCTACTCCACTTAAATGAATATACAAACATTCATGAATATGTAAGATATTTTTACTTTTCAAAAATAACTTATTTTGATATAGGAACAAAATAAGGTTAAGTGATGATTAAACATTTATTATATTTCATTTGAGTCCAAAATGAAAGTCCATGTAAAAATTTTAAACATATTTAACAATGATGATAAAATCATAGAGATTTAACACCTTTTTAGAAAATAATATATTTTAGAACAGGATAAAATTTATTTTCTCATTTGCATTGCTTTTAAAAAGTTATGATTACATTTATTGAAAAGATGTTTTTATGCGAAGAGGAGCTAATTTAAAGACAATGTAGAGGGGGAGGAGCCAAGATGGCCGAATAGGAACGGCTCCGGTCTACAGCTCCCAGCGCGAGCGACGCAGAAGACAGATGATTTCTGCATTTCCATCTGAGGTACCCTGTTCATCTCATTAGGGAGTGCCAGACAGTGGGCGCAGGTCAGTGGGTGAGTTCACCGTGCGCCAGCCGAAGCAGGGGCGAGGCATTGCCTCACTCGGGAAGCACAAGGGGTCAGGGAGTTCCCTTTCCAGGGGTGACAGACGGCACCTGGAAAATCGGGCCACTCCCACCCGAATACTGTGCTTTTCCGACGGGCTTAGGAAACGGTGCCCCAGGAGAGTATAGCCCGCACCTGGCTCAGAGGGTCCTACGCCCACTGAGTCTCGCTGATTGCTAGCACAGCAGTCTCAGATCAAACAGCAAGTCGGCAGCGAGGCTGGGGGAGGGGTGCCCGCCATTGCCCAGGCTCACTTAGGTAAACAAAGCAGCCTGGAAGCTTGAACTGGGTGGAGCCCGCCACAGCTCAAGGAGGCCTGCCTGCCTCTGTAGGCTCCACCTCTGGGGGCACGGCACAGACAAAAAGACAGCAGTAACCTCTGCAGACTTAAATGTCCCTGTCTGACAGCTTTGAGGAGAGCAGTGGTTCTCCCAGCATGCAGCTGGAGATCTGAGAACGGGCTGACTGCCTCCTCAAGTGGGTCCCTGACCCCTGACCCCTGAGCAGCCTAACTGGGAGGCACACCCCAGCAGGGGCAGACTGACACCTCACACAGCCGGCCAGGTACTCCAACAGACCTGCAGCTGAGGGTCCTGTCTGTTCGAAGGAAAACTAACAGAAAGGACATCCACACCAAAAACCCATCTGTAAATCACCATCATCAAAGACCAAAAGTAGATAAAACCACAAAGATGGGGAAAAAACAGAGCAGAAAAACTGGAAACTCTAAAAAGCAGAGTACCTCTCCTCCTCCAAAGGAACGCAGTTCCTCACCAGCAACGGAACAAAGCTGGACGGAGAATGACTTTGACGAGCTGAGAGAAGAAGGCTTCAGACAATCAAATTACTCCGAGCTATGGGAGGATATTCAAACCAAAGGCAAAGGAGTTGAAAACTTTGAAAAAAATTTAGAAGAATGTATAACTAGAATAACCAATACAGAGAAGTGCTTAAAGGAGCTGATGGAGCTGAAAACCAAGGCTGGAGAACTACGTGAAGAATGCAGAAGCCTCAGGAGCCGATGCGATCAAATGGAAGAAAGGGTATCAGCCCTGGAAGATGAAATGAATGAAATGAAGCGAGAAGGGAAGTTTAGAGAAAAAAGAATAAAAAGAAACGAGCAAAGCCTCCAAGAAATGTGGGACTATGTGAAAAGACCAAATCTACGTCTGATTGGTGTACCTGAAAGTGACAGGGAGAATGGAAACAAGTTGGAAAACACTCTGCAGGATATTATCCAGGAGAACTTCCCCAATCTAGCAAGGCAGGCCAACATTCAGATTCAGGAAATACAGAGAATGCCACAAAGATACTCCTCGAGAAGAGCAACTCCAAGACACATAATTGTCAGATTCACCAAAGTTGAAATGAAGGAAAAAATGTTAAGGGCAGCCAGAGAGAAAGGTCGGGTTACCATCAAAGGGAAGCCCATCAGACTAACAGCGGATCTCTCAGCAGAAACCCTACAAGCCAGAAGAGAGTGGGGGCCAATATTCAACGTTCTTAAAGAAAAGAATTTTCAACCCAGAATTTCATATCCTGCCAAACTAAGCTTCATAAGTGAAGGAGAAATAAAATACTTTACAGTCAAGCAAATGCTGAGAGATTTTGTCACCACCAGGCCTGCCCTAAAAGAGCTCTTGAAGGAAGTGCTAAACATGGAAAGGCACAACCGGTACCAGCCACTGCAAATCATACCGAAATGTAAAGACCATCGAGACTAGGAAGAGACTGCATCAACTAACGAGCAAAATAACCAGCTAACATCATAATGACAGGATCAAATTCACACATAACAATATTAACTTTAAATGTAAATGGACTAAATGCTCCAATTAAAAGACACAGACTGGCAAATTGGATAAAGACTCAAGACCCATCAGTGTGCTGTATTCAGGAAACCCATCTCACATGCAGAGACACACATAGGCTCAAAATAAAAGGATGGAGGAAGATCTACCAAGCAAACGGAAAAGAAAAAAAGGCAGGGGTTGCAATCCTAGTCTCTGATAAAATGGACTTTAAACCAACAAAGATCAAAAGAGACAAAGAAGGCCATTACATAATGGTAAAGGGATTAATTCAACAAGAAGAGCTAACTATCCTAAATATATATGCACCCAATACAGGAGCACCCAGATTCATAAAGCAAGTCCTGAGTGACCTACAAAGAGACTTAGACTCCCACACATTAATAATGGGAGACTTTAACACCCCACTGTCAACATTAGACAGATCAACGAGACAGAAAGTCAACAAGGATACCCAGGAATTGAACTCAGCTCTGCACCAAGCGGACCTAATAGACATCTACAGAACTCTCCAACCCAAATCAACAGAATATACAATTTTTTTCAGCACCACACCACACCTATTCCAAAATTGACCATATACTTGGAAGTAAAGCTCTCCTCAATAAATGCAAAAGAACAGAAATTATAACAAACTATCTCTCAGATCACAGTGCAATCAAGCTAGAACTCAGGATTAAGAATCTCACTCAAAACCGCTCAACTACATGGAAACTGAACAACCTGCTCCTGAATGACTACTGGGTACATAACAAAATGAAGGCAGAAATAAAGATGTTCTTTGAAACCAACGAGAACCAAGACACAACATACCAGAACCTCTGGGATGCATTCAAAGCAGTGTGTAGAGGGAAATTTATAGCACTAAATGCCCACAAGAGAAAGCAGGAAAGATCCAAAACTGACACCCTAACATCACAATTAAAAGAACTAGAAAAGCAAGAGCAAACACATTCAAAAGCTAGCAGAAGGCAAGAAATAACTAAAATCAGAGCAGAACTGAAGGAAATAGAGACACAAAAAACCCTTCAAAAAATTAATGAATCCAGGAGCTGGTTTTTTGAAAGGATCAACAAAATTGATAGACCACTAGCAAGATTAATAAAGAATAAAAGAGAGAAGAATCAAATAGATGCAATAAAAAATGATAAAGGGGATATCACCACCTATCCCACAGAAATACAAACTACCATCAGAGAATATTACAAACACCTCTACGCCAATAAACTAGAAAATCTAGAAGAAATGGATAAATTCCTCAACACATACACCCTCCCAAGACTAAACCAGGAAGAAGTTGAATCTCTGAATAGACCAATAACAGGAGCTGAAATTGTGGCAATAATCAATAGCTTACCAACCAAAAAGAGTTCAGGACCAGATGGATTCACAGCCGAATTCTACCAGAGGTACACGGAGGAACTGGTACCATTCCTTCTGAAACTACTCCAATCAATAGAAAAAGAGGGAATCCTCCCTAACTCATTTTATGAGGCCAGCATCATCCTGATAGCAAAGCCTGGCAGAGACACAACAAAAAAAGAGAATTTTAGACCAATATCCTTGATGAACATTGATGCAAAAATCCTCAGTAAAATACTGGCAAACAGAATCCAGCAGCACATCAAAAAGCTTATCCACCATGATCAAGTGGGCTTCATCCCTGGGATGCAAGGCTGGTTCAATATACGCAAATCAATAAATGTAATCCAGCATATAAACAGAACCAAAGACAAAAACCACATGATTATCTCAATAGATGCAGAAAAGGCCTTTGACAAAATTCAACAACCCTTCATGCTAAAAACTCTCAAGAAATTAGGTATTGATGGGACGTATCTCAAAATAATAAGAGCTATCTATGACAAACCCACAGCCAATATCATACTGAATGGGCAAAAACTGGAAGCATTCCCTTTGAAAACTGGCACAAGACAGGGATGCCCTCTCTCCCCACTTCTATTCAACATAGTGTTGGAAGTTCTGGCCAGGGCAATTAGGCAGGAGAAGGAAATCAAGGGTATTCAATTAGGAAAAGAGGAAGTCAAATTCTCCCTGTTTGCAGATGACATGATTGTATATCTAGAAAACCCCATTGTCTCAGCCCAAAATCTCCTTAACCTGATAAGCAACTTGAGCAAAGTCTCAGGATACAAAATCAATGTACAAAAATCACAAGCATTCTTATACACCAATAACAGACAAACAGAGAGCCAAATCATGAGTGAACTCCCATTCACAATTGCTTCAAAGAGAATAAAATACCTAGGAATCTAACTTACAAGGGATGTGAAGGACCTCTTCAAGGAGAACTACAAACCATTGCTCAAGGAAATAAAAGAGGATACAAAGAAATGGAAGAACATTCCATGCTCATGGGTAGGAAGAATCAATATCGTGAAAATGGCCATACTGCCCAAGGTAATTTACAGATTCAATGCCATCCCCATGAAGTTACCAATGACTTTCTTCACAGAATTGGAAAAAACTACTTTCAAGTTCATATGGAACCAAAAAAGAGCCCACATCGCCAAGTCAATCCTAAGCCAAAAGAACAAAGCTGGAGGCATCACACTACCTGACTTCAAACTATACTACAAGGCTACAGTAACCAAAACAGCATGGTACTGGTACCAAAACAGAGATATAGATCAATGGAACAGAACAGAGCCCTCAGAAATAATGCCACATATCTACAACTATCTGATCTTTGACAAACCTGACAAAAACAAGAAATGGGGAAAGGATTCCCTATTTAATAAATGGTGCTGGGAAAACTGGCTAGCCATATGTAGAAAGCTGAAACTGGATCCCTTCCTTACACCTTATACAAAAATCAATTCAAGATGGATTAAAGACTTAAATATTAGACCTAAAACCATAAAAACCCTAGAAGAAAACCTAGGCAATACCATTCAGGACATAGGCATGGGCAAGGACTTCATGTCTAAAACACCAAAAGCAATGGCAACAAAAGCCAAAATTGACAAATGGGATCTAATTAAACTAAAGAGCTTCTGCACAGCAAAGAAAACTACCATCAGAGTGAACAGGCAACCTACAAAATGGGAGAAAATTTTCGCAACCTACTCATCTGACAAGGGGCTAATATCCAGAATCTACAATGAACTCCAACAAATTTACAAGAAAAAAACACACAACCCCATCAAAAAGTGGGCGAAGGACATGAACAGACACTTCTCAAAAGAAGACATTTATGCAGCCAAAAAACACATGAAAAAATGCTCACCATCACTGGCCATCAGAGAAATGCAAATCAAAACCACAATGAGATACCATCTCACACCAGTTAGAATGGCAATCATTAAAAAGTCAGGAAACAACAGGTGCTGGAGAGGATGTGGAGAAATAGGAACACTTTTACATTGTTGGTGGGATTGTAAACTAGTTCAACCCTTGTGGAAGTCAGTGTGGCGATTCCTCAGGGATCTAGAACTAGAAATTCCATTTGACCCAGCCATCCCATTACTGGGTATATACCCAAAGGACTATAAATCACGCTGCTATAAAGACACATGCACACGTATGTTTATTGCAGCATTATTCACAATAGCAAAGACTTGGAACCAACCCAAATGTCCAACAATGATAGACTGGATTAAGAAAATGTGGCACATATACACCATGGAATACTATGCAGCCATAAAAAATGATGAGTTCACGTCCTTTGTAGGGACATGGATGAAATTGGAAATCATCATTCTCAGTAAACTATCGCAAGAACAAAAAACCAAACACCGCATAGTCTCACTCATAGGTGGGAATTGAACAATGAGAACACATGGACACAGCAAGGGGAACATCACACTTCAGGGACTGTTGTGGGGTGGGGGGAGGGGGGAGGGATAGCATTGGGAGATATACCTAATGCTAGATGACGAGTTGGTGGGTGCAGCGCACCAGCATGGCACATGTATACATATGTAACTTACTTGCACGTTGCGCACATGTACCATAGAGTCTAAAGTATAATAATAATAATAATAATAAAGGAAAAAAAAAGACAATGTAGAATTAGAGTTTATTTGTATTTACGCACAAGCACATGTTTATTTATATTTGTGTTTATTTATTGGCTTGACTCCCCATGATCTCAAATATAGAATAGTGTCAGGGAAAGCTATATAAAAGTTCAGGATAATGATCATAATGGACAAGCACAGTTCAATATATTTTGCTATTTTATGTGTGTGTGCATGTGTGTATATACACACACATGCATATATATACACACATACAATAGTAATATATACATATACTATAGATATGTATGTGTATACATACACACATACTACATAAATATATAGTATATATTTCGCTATTGCCACTTGGTCTAAGAAATGATATTAGACTCAGGTGTATAACCAAAGCCATTATATTCTTTTCAAGGGATTTTTCTATATATTATATTAAAATTTTATAGATGTTCTGCAATAAAAGTAAGAAAGTCGTCCCAAATTAATCTTCATGTCTGTGATTTAATCCTCTTCCAATCAACTGTCAGCCCCTGTAGACTGTATCTTGACTCATGGGTCTGTTCTGCAGAGCAGGGTAATTGGTGGGGATAAGAATCAGATCAATGAGCTAGGCCTAGTTTGGAAAGAACTACCAAGGGCCTGATGGGAGAAAATAAATTGATATTCAGAAGAACAGGGCACTAAAATGAGAAAACAGTGCCTGAGACAGAGAATTTGGTAAGAATTGGTGTCTTCTGCATTTTGTAATGCAGCAAGGAAGGAAAGGAATTTTGAGAGAAATTGCTTTATGTGTATGGATTTGAGAGAAATGAAAAGCAGGATTTAAAAATTTTTTGACTGTGCATTATCCCCTGTGAAATTTTTCTTGAGTGATTGCAGGAAATAAATTGATTTTTATTCAAATCGGAGGCCAGATTGTTTTGTCTAACTTATTCTATGTTATCTACATATTTTAGCATTTTCTACCAGCCAGATGACACATGTGCCTAAACACTTTCCTTTTATATATTTCTTAGTTATTATGTACTACAGCACTCTATTTTTTGGTGAGGAATATTTCAAAGCTTTTTTAAAAGAAGCTGTCAAACTGACATGAAATAAATATATTTTTAAAGGAATTACTTAGAAAATCCTTAAGGGAAGAGGTATAATAGGTTTTTGTATGAAAAACATATTTTGATTGTTGAAGGGCTGCTTTCCTATTCAAGTTGTCCATATGTATGGCTGCAGAAGCAAATGTGTGCCCAGGAACGGTTAAAACTTGAAGGCAAGTCATTTTGGAAAGTCATTATATTAGGCACTCAGCACTTTGAGATTTGTTAATCTTGAGCTATCTTCTTTTGGGTAAAATAAATAATACTTGCATGTTGTCAGAATGAGAAAAAAAGAGCTCCACCTAAATGAACTCTCTGAAGAAATGATTGTCTTAGATATAATTTGCCAGAGAAGATAATACCTTTTTAAAATTAATTTTTAAAAGCTGTTGCTAGATAATATAGAGCAACTACTACATATGTTTGCATGTTAAAACTCATCTAATATTTTAATTCCTGAGTTCAATGACATTATACAAAGAAGTTTTAGAGACAGAAATGAGTACCTGTGGACTGATACAGGCAATACATTGATGTTGTAATAAGAAGGAAGCAGTGTACTTTGTATGCATGTTTTAATATAGATTTCATTTACTTAGAAGCAAAGGTTTTCTGAAAAACAAGTAAAAAGAATGTAAGTTTCCTAATTTCTGACAGGAGTTGGTTTTTACTGAATACCGTTCCCCCTTGCTATCTAACTTTGTGTTGATCACTTTGCTTTGCTTGTAGTTCACCTCCCTAATTTTTCTGTTCATTCATTGTGAAAAGTTAAGTGTTCTCATTAGACTTCCACCCACAGCCTCGCATCTCTTTCTCTGTAACCATAGCACTCAATAGTTACACTTCTTATTTAGTTAACCCCAATAGTTATACTTCTTATTTTATAGTTAGCCCTATCTTTTCTGTGGGGGGAACAGAGTCTCGCTCTGTCACCCAGAATGGTGTGCAGTTGCATGATCTCGGCTCACTGCAACCTCCGCCTCCTGGGTTCAAGCAATTCTCCTGCCTCAGCCTCCAGAGTAGCTGGGACTACAGGCACGTACCACCATGCCTGACTAATTTTTTTTTGTGTGTGTATTTTTAGTAGAGACGGGGTTTCACCATGTTGGCCAGGCTGGTCTTGAACTCCTGACCTCCAGTGATCCACCCACCTTGGCCTCCTAAAGTGCTAGGATTACAAGTGTGAGCCACCGCGCCTGGCCGTTAACCCCATCTTTTATGTGGCTGCAATGACTTTTGTGTTGCTGTTGTCTCTATTTCTTGTCTCCTAAACCAAATTGTACATTTCTCAAAGATGAAAACTTTCCTTTTGGTACCTACCAAAGCATCTAACACAAAACTTTATATTATTACCTGCAGTAATTTTGTTAATGTTTTTGAAAAAAAATTAGAGAAGTTGCACTGAAAAATACATGATATATAGTCCTTCACCAATAAGCTACCTATATCCTAATTTTTAAAAAACTTGAACAAAATTTTTATCAAGTGAGTCTTGTTTCATGCTGGAATCATCTGGTAGTCTTAACTTGGATATTAATTGTAATAGCTATAGCAAGCAACTTCAAAATCTTAGTTGTTTAACACAAGAAACTGTTTATTTCCCACTCACCTTACAGTTTAATATAGATTAGGCTATGATCTAGTGTGGTTCTTCTCCCATGATGCCTCAGAATTTCAGATTACTCTCGTAGTATGGCCCCAGCCATGTGAGGGAAGAGAGATCAAACTGCAGGTCTCCAGGGAGATTTGGAGTCCAAGGTTGGAGGTAGTATTTATCACTTTCACTCACTTACTGCTAATACGGTTTGGCTCTGTGTCCCTACCGAAATATCATGTTGAATTGGAACCCCAAGTATTAGAGGTGGGGCCTGGTGGGAGGTAATTGGATCATGGAGGCAGTTTCTGAGGTTTTAGCACCATCCGCCTAGTGCTGTCTCATGATAAAATTCTCACGGGATCTGCATGTCCCCCACTCTTCCGCCACCATGGGAAAGTGTACTTGCTTCCCCTTCATCCTTCTGCCATCATTGTAAGTTTCCTGAGCCTCCCAACGATGCTTCCTGTATAACCTGTGATTCTAAGTCAATTAAACCTCTTTTCTTTAAAAATTACCCATTCTCAGGTAGTTCTTTCTAGCAGTGTGAGAATGAACTAATACAACCACTAACCAGCTTGCATTTCCTCAACCCAATCTAACTGCACCAGAAGCCGGGAAATACAGCCTTTCTCAGGTCCCAGAAGAAGGAAATTCGATTATTTATAAGATCTAGACAGACTCTAACATATCCTGACTTTTGCTCTAGAAAGGGAGGATTAATCCTGAAGGGACAAGCTATAGAAGTCACTGAGAGCTAGAAGAAGTGGGAATCAAGTGGAAGCTGGAAGAAGTGGGAGTCAAGCTAAGGAAGAACACCTGGGCATCAGCAAAGCAGGGAACCACCAGATAATCTTCTATTAATATATTGGCAAATGCTTGATGGGGCAAGGTGTAAAAAGGTGTGCTCCGAAAGTCCTGAGAGAACACAGACTTACCAAAAGGAAGCCTTCAAAAGTTGTTAGAGAAGCAAAATATTAAACCTTGTTATGATTAAATTTACTTTTATTCATCTGGACCTGGGCAACATGTGAAGGTCTCAATAATATTAACTGTATGTTTAAAATTTTCTTTCTAACTTGATGTCCTATAACCTCCTTACTGCTGATACGTAATTATAAATATTTGTTTCTATTTACCCCCAATTCCATCCTAGTCCAACCCAACTTCTATTGAGTAGTCTCCAATTTGTAGCCCTGGTTCTTTCCTTGTACTTCTATAATCCACTGTTAACAGTAAAAACAGAATAATCTTTTATAAACAAAATTCAGACTATCTGTGTTCCTAACTAAACACACCCTTCTATAGCCTCTCTACCTGCCAAACTCTATTCTATGTGCTCTACAAATTTTAACTTGTTTAATTCTCACAACAACCCTGTGAGGCAGATGCTATTGTCACCTACATTTTACAAGGAGGAAATTGAGGTGCAGAGAAGTTAAATAGCTTTTCCATAACACATAGCTAGAAAACAGCAGAGCTGGGATCTGAACCCAGGTAGGCTGGCTCCAGAGGCCATGGATTTAACACTAGCTCTATGCTGCCACATTCCCAGTTAAAGCCCTCAACAGCTTCTCTTAATGCCCAGAATTAATTTCTTACTGTGATCCTACATAATCTGACTTGTGATGATCTTCCCAAGCTCATCTCTTACCATATCCCTCTTGCCTACAATGTTGTAACCACACTGGCCTTTCTTTTCCTGCTACAAGCTAAATACTTGCAGCCTGAAGGTTCTTGCATTGGCTCTTTTTTCTCCTGTAATACCTACACCCTCAATACTGCATAACTGGCTTCCCCTTGGCCTTCAGAGCCCAATTTAAATGTTACCTCCTAACAGAAGCCTTCATGATCACCAATTGAAGGAAGCCCCACTGTTAATGCTTAATAGAACAACTCATTTTACATTTCTCTGTGGAAAGTGCAACTCTTCCTGATATTTTACGTATTTGTAAATTAATTTACTATTTTCTTTCTCATGAGAATGAGAGCTACGTGAGAACAGGGACTTTGTCTCATTTACTACTATAGTACCAAGAATATTGCTTTTCTACCTATGTCAAAAAAAATATATAAATGATAATATTTATTTGGCACTTTGGGGTAAATTGGAAATTTAATGCATTTATTTTGGACTTAACTGATAAAATTATTATATTTATTATATTATGTAATTTTAAGAAAATAGAATAAAAATACTAGTTTTCACAATGAATATTAAGCTTATATGAAGTTTTAAAATGCAAACCTTATAAACTTTTAACGTAAAATATGAGCAGGCTTTCCCAAACATACTTTCTTATAATTAGGCTTTGTGCTTGAAATAGCTGAAAAATTTCTGATGACTTTTTAATGATTATATCTTTATATTCTTGATAATATCAAAGAGAAACTTTCCCAAAAATAGATGCTAAAAAATTATCAACAGAGGAATGTATTCATAGTAACTAACAGATATTTCTTATTTTCATGGATAGACATAGTGTGGGAATTTCTTGGTATAATGCAAATGTACTTAAGATTCAAATTTTTTCATTTCCAGTGTTTCAGAATAATGAAGAAGCTATAGTTTACAAAACTTTTATGCATCATCCTCCTCCTAAGCTAGTCAGGATGCTATTGGCAAGGGCATATATACCTCAAATGAACATAAGCACCAGATATATGTGAAGACAGACATCCAATGGGGTCACTTGGTGCTCTATTCTTTAGGAAGCCTCACCTACTTATTTTGCTTCCCTTTCTTTGATAAGCCTCAGGTTGGGCTGCACATTTTTCAGCGTGGCTCCCAGAAACACATACTCTTTATCATTTCAATGGGTCTCATATTCATGATGAGTAGGGAAGAGTTCGGCAATGAACTGTCCACATGGTAGATTTTGTCCTTGGCCATGCTCAGTAAGCAGAAAAAATTAATGAGTGCTGGATGCTACTGCTCATTCAGTCTTTATGAAATGAACATGGGGTGCACCTCTGAGGAGTCACTGAGGAGGGTACTCAGCAATGACTACTGGCTACAGTGAGCTATGACCTCTCAGAGGGCTAAGAGGAGGATTATTTTTGAGGCAGGCCATTTGCAACATGAGAAACTTTGTTTAGAAACTTGTGCCTCAAAGTGTGCTCCATACCAGCATCATCCACATCACTTTGGAGTTTGTAAGAAATGCAGAATCTTAGTCCCTGTCCCAGTGGGTCTGAATCTGCATTTTAATAAAATCCCCTCATAATAATATACACCTTAAAGTTTGGGAAGCTCTGCTTTGGAGCACTACGTAGACCAGAGTTCGGTTGGCAATTAATGTTTGTAGAATAATATTGTATGAATTACATAATGAAAGTGCAGATAACTAAATGGATATTGCAATGCTTTATGTTATTTTTAAATTTCACCATGATTCACACTTATATACATATATAAAGTTTATTTGAAAATGACATGCAAAATGAAAATGACTGTGAGTAGGAAAAATCTTGTCACGTTAGTGCTACTTACAGTTTTTATATGAGTTATATAAATAACCAAGTCATTACTATTTGCTTTGTCTACTCTTCTTTCTGAAAAAATACATGCCAGCCTGCCTCCTGTGCTTTTTGACATGTTTCTGCATATAACATGTATATGTATTAAATGCACATAATACATGTAACTATAATATATAAGTGCATCTCAGACTGGCTCAAAGTAATACCAATAATTTTTAAAAATCCCTGTTCAATTTGCTTACTTCCACAATTTGCTTATTTTATAAAACATCCATTTTTTTTCAGCTTTTCCTGTCTTACCTCCTCCCCATTTCCAAACTGGCCTTAGAAATGAATATTCCAGTAATTCAGCCATCAAATATTTGCAACTTCAGGCTGTTCTGGGACTTTCACAGTACTTCAAAGGTCAATCAGAGTTAAAGGAAATTGTTAAGCTTCATTTTGGGTAAATCAGCACAAAAATCATCTTTTCGCTGTTTTTACTTTCTCACTGGTATTCCAGATTATGTTTATTAGTTATCACTTGGGCTTTTCCAAAATGAATTATAAGTTATACTGTCTAGTTAATTCTGTTAACTCTTCACAAGTAGGTGCTGGCCATCCACTGCAGGTACAACATTTATCTAGGATGCTTAACTTGGCAGGATGTTATAGGTTATGTTACAGAAACAAAGAATCCCAAATCTTACTAGTATATCAAAGGGATTGTTGATTTCTCACTAAGAGTACATATAGGCATCACAGATTGACAGTAAAGTCTACCATTGTAGTCATTCAAGGACCCAAGCTGATAGAGGCTCTATCTTCATACTTGTATCTCATGGCAGGAGATGGGAATGAAGTGATCCATAAATTAGCTCTGAAAGCTTATGCCTTTAAATTATATATATATATACATATATATGTGTATATATATATAACTTCTGTTACATTTGATTGTCTAAAGCAAGTCATACAGCTGTGCCTAATTTTAAAAAAAATTGAGAAAGTGCAATCCTACCATGTGTCCAACAAAATAGAACCATGTATGTACAGCCTTAAGGAGAAACTAAATTACACAAACACCAACTATTTTTCCAAGACCTTAGAAGCCAGTTGCAGAATAGAACATATATGTAAGAATTTATGTAAACAGAGTTGAATGTCAAGTAAAATATGTTCTAAGACTCATCATGTGGTACTGTAAAAAAAGTATTTAAGAAGTTCAGAGATAGAAGAGAGAGATGTGGATGGGTGAGTAGAGAAAGTAGGTGAACAAGGTGAGATTATATATAAATTATTAGATTCAGAGAGGGAAATGGAAGGAATAAGAATATTCATGACTGTATCCAAATTGGATGAAGCAGTGGTGGGGTGCAAAGCTACTAGAAAGTGGATCTGAGTTGGCCTGAAAAAAAAACCATTAAAAATACTTGTTCCACTAGAAGCAAAGAGTTCCTTTTAGGTGACATAAAGTAAACGTGGATAAACAGAGCAGGAAAATGTTATGAAGAGCCTTGAATGCCAGACTAAGATGTATGCACATGGTCTTTTATACGGCCTTCTTTGGACCTCTCACTTTTACCTCCTTTTTAGCCTTTTGGTGAGGTACCACCACATTGCAATTTACTGATGATCAACATTACATACTTATTGAGAAATAGAGACCAGGGAACCATGTGGGGCTTTATTAGAGATGTGGGTTATATAAGCATTTGCAATGCTCTTCATGGAATGTAGGTGCTATAATAGAATTTAAGAAGAAAGAAGTGGCCACAAAGTCAGTCTGACTTTGAACATGTTGGGGTCACTAGAAACAATGCAAAGGCCAAACAAAGCAAAAACTCTAGTGGTTTCAATGAAATATTTTACTGGCAATGTTTCATCAGAGCTGCAGGGAATAGGCTTCTTGCATCAAATAACAGGGAGAAACAGGAATTCTGGGAAAAGTCAAGCTCTAGATTTCAGAAGTCCTATAGTCTAGTGGCAGAGAGCCCATATTAGCAATGTGATTGTAGAAAATTCCTTTGTTTTTATGAATATCAGTTTCCCTATTTGCAAAAATCAAACATGCTGGATTGATAATTCTCGAGGTTATAAGTTTAAATATTTTTTGTTTGGGTTCACCAATAAACAGGCATTAAAAATAAAATGGCATAAATCAGTATCAATACATTAAAAGATAAAGTTTTGGGGATTGGGAAACTTATTTATCAGTTAAGAAAATACATAACAAGATAACTACCTATGCCAGATAACTAATCATGTCAAACTGTTATGTATCACTGTTTAAAGCAATATTAATGATAGTTTAGAGGATGGAATCTTGCTATGGGACTTAAAACTGTCTTGCCCATCATCACCACCATCTTGCTTTGTGACTGGGCAAGTTACCAAAGGCAAACCACCTGTCTCATGTAGTTGGGTAAGAGTCAGTTTTTAATTAGCTGCCCTCCAGAAAGACAGCATAAAATAAGCACAGATTAAAGAATGCTGGATTTTCTCTTTTGCTGTTATTTTTGCCAGCTTCACCTTATTGTTACATATACCCCATGATTTTGTCTTCAGCTTCTTCAGTTAGATTTCCATGTGGTCCTTATACTTCTGATAACTTCTGGCTACAGTTTACTGCTCTGTAGTTTTCTATGAGAATGTGACACTGAAGTCCATTTTGGAGACAAAGACAAACTCAAATAAGATAAAAGATAGGGGAGCCTTCCTCTGTCATTTAAAAATAAACTCAGTGATTTTTCATGCATCCTGCTGCTTTGATAAGTGTTCAGAGAAAGAATTTCACCAAATCTTGGCTTAAAATCTACCCAGAATAGACCAAGCAATTCCCTAGTGAGACGTACTGATCTTAGATGTTCTGTTGGTTGCTGACAATTCTAACTTTAACCCTTTATCATCTCAGTGAAAACTGAAGTCTCCTCTGGCAAAGGGAAGCATATTATGGAATTCTTTATATCTGGTGTTCTAGGTAAGCCCAGATAGTAAAACTTTGATCAGGATTTTATTGTTATGCAAATCATTCGATCAACCATATTTTTTGCAACAGGAATTCTAAACTTCAAGGCAAGAAAAGACATTGTTTTTCTGGGCTTTTAATTAATTAGCTAAATTTAAAAATTAACTTTGCTTCACCATCACCTGAGATACATTAATTTTGTACTCTCTCTATGATCCATCTTCCTGCATCATTTTTAAACAGATACAGAATTGTATCAGTGTATAGATTAAATTTGTTTAATTCATTGTAATTAGGACTCCCTAAGGAACTTAGAGCCCTGACTGAGCTCAACATTCTTGGCTCTATTTTGGGGAGCCGAAATGAAGGAATGCTTCCAATAGAGTTTGGAGTCTTGTTCTGTCCATGCTACTCAGAAGTCTGTGTGGAAATCTGAGAGTCACCTTGCAAATCTTCCAGTTTATTCAGCCTCCCATCTCATGCCCCAGTGACCAAAGACTTTTGGATAGAATCCCACCTTTCTGCCCCTCCTCCAGTCATTCCATACTCATTTATCTCCTAGATTCCTGCAGCACCCTTCTAACTATTCTGCCTTTCTCCCAACTTTCTTCTCTCCCCTTCACCTTTCTCTCACAACCACTCCTCCCAGTTTGCTTGAGATCATCTGCACCTACCCTGAGAAGTCTTTTCTGTACCCTCCAGCCTAAGTTTTGTTAGCTGCTGAGCATAACTCCTGGGAACCTTGTGCTTTCCATAGTCATAGCACTTTTAACATAGTACAGTAACCAAGATCTCTCTGTTCCTCACTGGGCCAGAAGCTACTGGAGGTAAGAGGTGTTAGTGTTATTTCCTTTAGATCTTTAAGGCTCCCTAATAAGTATTTGTTGGATGGATGTCAGAATAAATATGTGATTAATAAATTAATTAAACAAAGAAATGGAAATATAGGAAGTTGGTCATCTAAGCCATACTCTAAATCAAGAAACTTTAATAGATTTCTGTCAAATGCTTGTCCAGGTTTCTAATTATTTAAGATGCAGTTCCATGTCATGGTTAGATAACAGCAAATACACTATTATGAGGCATACCTACTACTATGCTGTTCGACTCAGCTATTTTATATACAATAGTAGCCAACAGTGCATTTGGTGATGTTGAAAATCCTGCAATAGGCATTGAATGGAAATCTGAAATGTGCAGATGTTGGGAAACAGGAGAAAAAAGCTCCCATACTCTATTACAAAATCCTAACTCAATTTTTAGAATAGAAAAAAATATAAATTTCCTTCTTTTCTGCATGAAAATAACAAGATTTTTTTGGTTCGTTCTCTTTCTTGACCATGAAATTTTTGATTGATATGCTAACTCTGAAATTGGTGACCCAGGTAATTGATAAAACTTTTCTTCTGGTAAAAACTCTGGTGGAATTTTTTTGGATCTTTCCTGTTGGAAACAAAAGAAAAAAAATCTTCTTCTAGTGGACTTAAATTATAAAGTCTTGGTTCCAGCTTCACTTTTGGCAGATCTCTAGTATGCACGCATATTTACAAGGTCTGAAATAGTAGTCATGTTGCTTATCTTTAAGGATGTGAGCATACTAACATATATAGTCATAATTATGTGGATTCTGTTTTGTGTAAAGAAAGAGAATGACTACTGCAAATGAAAAACACCCTGATCTTTTTCTTAGTTATGCTCAAATAATACTCAGAATCCCTCAGGGTGGCAGGTTTACATAAAACGTGATTTGTATACAAAATGACCTTTGTCTTTGTCTTAATTTTTTTTTTCTAATGAGTTAGAGATGGGTGTAAATTTAGTTCCCTTTAGGACATAGTAGTCCTCCTCTTTTTTTTTTTTTTTTTTTGAGACGGGGTCTTGCTCTGTAGCCCAGGCTGGAGTGCTGTGGCCCGATCTCGGCTCACTGCAAGCTCCGCCTCCCGGGTTCACACCATTCTCCTGCCTCAGCCTCCCGAGTGGCTGGGACTGCAGGCGCCTGCCACCATGCCCGGCTAATTTTTTTGTATTTTTAGTAGAGACAGGGTTTCACCGTGTTAGCCAGGATGGTCTCGATCTCCTGACCTCGTGATCCACCCACCTCAGCCTGCCAAAGTGCTGGGATTACAGGCATGAGCCACTGTGCCCGGCCATTAGTCCTCCTCTTAATGATCAAATCAGCCAACTTATATTCATACCCAGGATGTGGGCATCTACATTAAGAGTAAGTTTTATTTCTTAAAAGCCACACCAAAATCATAGTCAAAAACTAAGAATGTATCAAAAGACATATGCCCCTCAACTACATTAAAGAATATTTGAGTCCTTGTATATCCCTTTTGAAACTACTGCTCTAAATGTAATAGCTGAGTCTAATGATACTTCCTATGGATACAAAAGGATTTTTGTGAAAGAACATTATTCTAAGCATTGCATTTTGAACAAATGGAAAACAGGCAGGCAGTGTTATATGAAATCAAGTTCTCATTCATATTGAGGACAATCACCTAGGCTCTTAGTGATAAGAGCCATAAATGTGCAAATTCAGATAGTCAGGTACCCTGTGATGCCAAATTAAACAAGATACCACCTCCTCAGGGTAATATCCCTACCCTATTTGAGCATTAGGCATAGGCTGGAACACTTCCATTTGTCAGTTCAAAAAATACAGCAGTAAAATGAATTTTAAACAAATTAAATTATACTGAGTGATGGAAGGGTGATGAAAGCCAAGAGCAGAGTGATTCTATTTCCACATTTAAATCACACATACAACAGCTGGTCCATGACTAAATACTTCTCACCTATAAGGACGACAGGCAAATGGAGAAAAGGTCAGCTGGTAATTCCCATTTCCCACTTATTACAGCAGAGCATGATTTAAAAGATGTGCTCTGGGAAGTGTGCATAGATGTAACTGAAACAAAAAAAGAAAATGGGTGTGTTTGATGTTTAAAAAAAATTAAATGCAATTCTTCTCTAAAGGAACTTTTTAATTTGTCTTGAATATAAAAATACACATTATGTCACTATAAATAGAAGATGCAAAATGATTTATAACTACTTTATTACAGAGCTTTCTCTTTGAGAAAAATTTACATTTCGGAAATTTTGGAAATGGAAACATTGGAATGAAATTGTTGGAATGAAGATGTTTACAGCTGTGTAGCTGTAAATTAAGAACAAAAGTTCAAGATCTTCTTCCTGCCTAAGAAACTGATTTACCAAATTGTCACAAAAAAGCCTCAGATTTCTGTTTATGTTAACTCCAGATCTTAAAATTTTCCCTCTTTTTTCAAAATAAAAAAGGAAAGATTAATAAAACAGTCCCGATAGAATCACTATGACGGGCAATACAACGGCATTTTGTTTTTTTAAGAGTTCTTATTCTTAGAGAGTATCATTTTGTTACAGGTAGTTAGGCATGAGCAGGGCAGAAGAGAGGGCTATTCCCCCACCCACTAGAAATGTCGGGTGATGGTTCGGCAATTATCGCATTGCCTCTCTAAAAATGATAATTGAGAAGCCAGGGAGAGGCAATCTCCTGATGGTCCATACCTGTTAACGTTAAAAGTGTTCATTGAAAGCAGACCCCAGGGAGACGCAGCTTCTTGGGCATGCATATTAAGAGACAAAATGGCGAAGTATGACATTCCGGGGCACATTCCACTGGAAAAAAGAAAAAAGCCTCAGTTGGGCATTGTGTCACTCTCTAAACACACCGTGCATGATCAATTATCAATTCCAAAAGGTAAGGGAAGCACTGCGTATGCGGAAGTCCCACCCTAGGGGAAGTATCATGGAAAAGAGGCCATCCTGTAAAGTCCTAGGATCAAGGTGAAAGGGGCTCTTTTCTCTCTTTGACCTTCAGGTGCCCAGTTGGATCTCTTCCAAAGGTTCTGTCCTTTCTTTCCTGTTCTATAGACTTTTTAGAAAACTTCCACTTCTGTTCTGAAACTTGCCTCTACCTCTTTTTCTGCTTTATTCCCCTTAGTCGAATTCTTGCTTCTGAGGAGGCAAGGAGTGAAGTTGCTATGGACCCATATGAATAGGCAACCATTAACTAGGGGTAACTTGAATCTCAGCCACTGGTAACAGTTTCAAATTTATACTCTATGTTTTTCCAATTTTAGATTGCTGGTAGTGCATAAGCAAGTGCTCTTAATGGGTCATTCTTCAATTTCCTTCATTATTTGGAGTGGATTATGAATAATCACTTCATTCAAGGATGATTGGACACATACCACAATGAGTACCATTAACCTCTACAATATTAATCTCATTTTTAGCTCAAAATAAACAATTGGCCCATTTCAATTATGACAGTAAATTGCTCATGAAGTTAAAGTTAACACTGTTCCAAACTACTCTTTTATTTTTAAATTATTGCTGCTACCAATTGACAAAATTTATGTGAATTACAACTAGTGAATAACTAAGTAATAGAAACAATATTTATCAAAGTCTTTGGCAACTGCTAGTTTCAGTTTGCATCATTCTTTGAAACTTAGTACATTGTGCTTATACTGACCAGTCACTTAATCAGTAAGATGTGAGTGAAACCTTAAACAGGATGATTGCACCTGCCTCAGCTCCCAGGAATTGTTATATTTTAACAAGCAAGCAGTTAAGTATATTTTATTTAAAATCAGTTTTGATAACTAAAGAGCCCAACCTACCCAAATACCTATAAAGTTAAACTACTGAATATGTGTTACAAGAGATAACAAATAATCAAGCACTTTGAGGAAATGTATCCCAAGTTTGTAGAAAATTGCCCTTATTTGTATTGGCCTTTTCCAGCATACTACACATAGGAATTAGCAAGGCCAAGTACATCTGTAAGAACACCAAGGTCCTCTTACGGACAGAATGAATGTGCTTGGCATATACACCACTGCATGAAGATATACAAATTAAACACACACACAACTAGGACCATCCAATTTAACTTGAATCAAAAAGAAAAGACATAGAACTGATTAAAAAGTGACAGATTGTATTAATCCAGTTTTAAATGAATGAAAAATAACTGGAAAAATTAATATTTACACTATTTTGTTTACTTCTGTGATCATCCTTTGTAGATAAAATATATTAAAAGAGTTTCTAATTGAGACTGTTCTGATTAGTTGATTGCCAAGTTTTCAACTTACTACGCCTTGCACATAAACAAAATAGCCAATCAGTCTCAGGAATGATGGCTTCAGATAGATTTGTGGGATCAATTTGAGAGAAATTTAAATTCCACACACAAGGGCCTGTTGGTAGAGAAATTTACCCTTTGCCAAATATTCATGTGCATCTCCTCACTTTCTGCCTTTGAGAGGTTAGGCAGTGTGTGTGGTAGGTTCTGGTTTATGAATTATGATACAAAAGTGGCACTGGTCTTGTTTTACTAAAACATTCAGGAGAAGCTCTCTAAGCAGCCTTGATACCTCATGTCAAGATGTCCAAGCATCTATCTACCTGGGTTTTGGGTGGCAAAGCCCTCATATTTGTGTAATATGAGCAAAAAATAAACTTTTATTGCGACAAGCCATTGAGATTTGGGAGTTACTTTGGCATGGTCTAGTCTACCTCAACTAAAGTATGGCCTGTATCCCTTTGCCTAAAGTTCTCTAGTGCACAAAGAAAGAAGGCAAGAGGACCCAACTTACAAACTAATTGTTTTCAATTTCACTTGATTTATTGAGCGACAAGTATCTGCCAGGCCCTGTGATAGATGCCATTGACTTAAACATCCAAGAAATAGCCTCTAATGCCCAAGATCTCATAGGCTAGGGTAGAAGCCAAAGACTTAAACAGACCAGATATTTCAAGATCAGTGGAGGTATGCACCAGATGCTATGAGAAGAAAGGCACCTAACCCAAATGAGACTAATCAGGAAATATATCCTGGTGGAGGTATGTATTAGTCAGGATTCTCTAGAGGGACAGAATTAATTTTTTATATATATGAATTATATATATATATTCATCTATATAATTCATATATATTATTCATATATATACAATTCATATATATATTCACGTATATTCATATATATAATTCATATATATTATTTATATATAATTCATATATATCATTCATATATATCATTCATTCATATATATTATTCATATATATTATTCATTCATATATATTATTCATTCATATATATTATTCATTCATATATATTATATATACTTATATATGCTTATATATAATATAACATATATATATAGGAGTTTATTATTAACTTACACAATCACAAGGTGCCACAATAGGCTGTCTGCAAGCTTCTGGAGCAAGAAGAGCCCTGTGTCAAAACTGAAGAACTTAGAGTCCAATGTTTGAAAGCAGGAAGCATCCAGCACGGCAGAAAGATGTAGGCTAGGAGGCTAGGCCAGTCTCGCCTTTTCGCATTTTTCTGCCTGCTTTATATTCTCTATCAGCTGATTAGATGGTGCCCACCAGATTAAGGGTGGGTCTGCCTTCCCCAGGCCATGGACTCAAATGTTAATCTCCTTTGGCAACACCCTCACAGACACACCCAGGATCAATACTTTGTATCCTTCAATCCAATCAAGTTGACACTCGGTATTAACCATCAGAAGTACACCCCCTGTCAACTTGAACCTATACATATCTTGTGAGATCATACATAATCTTCAAATAAAGACAATAATAAGGTCATAATTACACCTAACATAATACAACTATTGTTCATACAACCAGAAACACAACAATCCCCAACCCAAATCCTATCACATAAAGTTAACAGTACTTAAATGCGATATGAAGTCAATAAATCTGATGTCACAGAACAGAAAAGGAAATAAAATGAAGATATTTTCTTAGTACAAGTGTATACATGCACAAACTTTTTTTAACAAAAGAAGTAGCAAATTCTCATGACAGCTACAATCCTCATTTCTGCAGCTGGTCATGTGGTTGTAGCTGGTATTGATAACTACCTTCTTCTACTACCCATTCTGTATTCCACTGCCTTCAGCAAGCACCTCAGCAGGTCGTGAATTTTTTTTTCCTGGTGGAGTGACCCAAACCTTCACTCCTGAGGGGTCTGCGCCATTTGTAGTCCTGCCTGGATTGGGCTGTTGTAGTTCCCTATTGACCTTAATCACAGGTCATGGTAATACTAAGAGACGCTGTAATGGATCTCCGGTATTCTGTGCATACTCTTCCTTACCTCCACTGTGGAGTAGTAGACTGATTTCATCTTGATAGTCCGTGCCAGTCACCCCAACCAACACTGTAACTCCCTTCTTAGCCTATTGACTTAAAGGTAGGAGGAGCCCAAGGTGTCCAGGGGACAATCTTAACTTCCAGTTTAATGGAATCATTGTTGTGTCACCTGATGGCTGTGTTCCTCACTCTGGACCTAAGACTTCTAGGCCAGCAGAACATAATGTTCCAGGAACAGGAAGCAAAAATTTTGCTAGTGGATCACTAGGGGTGATGGTGAGTGGTGCCACTTCCACTCTCACCCCTTAAATCCTGGACACATGATTCCTGGCTATGGGAGAAAAAGTACCATATATTGGATGCTGATTCAGAGCATACATGGCCTTCTGGAGAACTTTGCCCCAGCCCTGCAAAGTATTGTCACCTAGTTGGCATTGTAATTGTGACTTCAAAAGGCCATTCTACTGTTCTATCAATCCAGCTGCTACAGGATGATGGGGAACATGGTAAAACCAGTGAATTCCATGAGCATGAGCCCACTGCTCCACTTCTTTAGCCGCAAAGTGAGTGCCTTGGTCAGGGACAATGCTGCGTGGAATACCATGACAGTGGGTAAGGCATTCCATGAATCCATGGATGATAGTCTTGGCAGAAGCATTGCGTGCAGCATAGGCAAACCCACATCTGGAGAAAGTGTCTGTTCCAGTGAGGACAAACCTCTGCCCTTTCCATGATGAAAGAAGTCCAGTATAATCAACCTGCCACCAGGTAGCTTGCTGATCACCCCGAGGAATGGTGCCATATAGAGGGTTCAGTGTTGGTCTCTGCTGCCGGGAAATTGGTCACTCAGCAGTGGCCGTAGCCAGGTCAGCCTTGGTGAGTGGAAGTCCATGTTGCTGAGCCCATGCATAACCTCCATCCCTGTCACCATGGCCACTTTGTTCATAGGCCCATTGGGTGATGACAGGAGTGGCTGGGGAAAGAGGCTGAGTGGTGTCCACAGAATGGGTCATCCTATCAACTTGATTATTAAAATCTGCCTCTGCTGAGGTCGCTGTTGATGAGCACTCATATGGGATACAAATGTCTTCACAGTTTTTGACCATTCAGAGGGGTCCATCCACATGCCTCTTCCCCAAATTTCTTTGTCACCAATTTTCCAATCATGCTTCTTCCAAGTCCCTGACCATCCAGCCAAACCATTGGCTACAGCCCATGCATCAATATATAATCGTACATCTGGTCATTTCTCCTTCCATGAGAAGTGCATAACCAGGTGCACTGCTCAAAGTTCTGCCCATTGAGAAGATTTCCTTTCACCGCTGTCCTTCAGGGATGTCCTAGAAAGGGGATGTAGTGATGCATCTGTCCACTTCCAGATGGTGTCTGCATATCATGCAGAACCATCTGTGAATCAGGCCCTAGTCTTCTCTTTCTCTGTCAATTGATCATAGGAACCTCCCCATGATGCCATCAGTGCAGGCTGGGAGAGAGAAGGCAGAGTGGCAGGAGTGGAGACCGTGGGCATTTGAGCCACTTCCTCATGTAATTTCCTTTTCATTCAGGACCTGCTCAAGCCCGATCATGTATATGCCACTTCCATTTGATGATGCAATGCTGCTATGCACGGCCCACTTTCTGGCTAGGTGGGTCAGAAAGAACCCTGTTCATGATAAGCAGTTCAGGTTGCATGGTGACTTGATGATCCATAGTCAAATATTCAGTTTCCACCAAAGCCCAGTTATAGGCCAAGAGCTGTGTCAAAAGGAGAGTAGCTATCTGAAGAAGATGGCAGGAACTTGCTCCAAAATTCTAGAGGCCTCTACTGTGATTCACCTATGGGGGCCTGCCAAAGGCTTCAAACAGCGTCCCTATCTGGCACTAACACCTCAAGCACCATTGGATCTGCTGGGTCATATGGCCAAAGTGCCAGAGCAGCTTGCACAGCAGCCTGGACCTGTTGCAAAGCCTTCTCATGTTCATATGAGGAATGTGTTGCCTCCAAAATCCAAGTAGGCCCACTAGGTATTGTGCCTGTTTCCTGATTGTAGGAGGGTCCAAATGCAGCAACTCATCCTTCGTCTTAGAAGGAATATCTCAACAGGCCTCACACCACTGGACTCCTAGAAATTTTACTTGGGTAGAAGTTCCCTGAATTTTGGTCAGATTTATTTTCCATCTTCTGGCACACAAATGTCTCACCCATAAGTCCAGTGTGTTTGCTACTTCTTGTTCACTGGATCCAATCAGCATAATGTCATCAATGTAGTAGATCAGTGTGATATATTGTGGAAGCAAAAAGTGATCAAAGTCTCTCTGAATAAGATTATGACAGGAAGCCAGAGAGTGGATATACCCCTGAGGTAGGACAGTAAAGGTACATTGCTCACCTTGCCAGCTGAAGGCAAATTGCTTCTGGTGGGCTTTATGGACAAGAATAGAGAAAAAGGCATTTGCCAAGTCAAATGGTTGCATACCAGGTACCAGGAGATGTGTTAATTTGCTCAAGCAATGAAACCACATTTGGTACAGCAGCTGCAATTGGAGTCACCACTTTGCTAAGCTAATGATAATCCACTGTCATTCTCCAAGATCCATCTGTCTTCTGCACAGGCCAAATGGGAGATTTGAATGGGGATGTGGTGGGAATCACCACTCCTATGTCTTTCAAATCCTTGATAGTGGCACTAATCTCTACAGTCCCTCCGGGAATGTGATATTGTTTATGATTTACTATTTTTCTAGGTAGAGGCAGCTCTAACAGCTTCCATTTGGCCTTTTCCATCATAATTGCCCTCACCCTACCAGTCAGGGAGCCAATGTGGGGGTTCTGCCAGCGGCTAAGTATGTCTATGCCATTTATGCATTCTGGCACTGGGGAAATGACCACAGGATGAATCCAGGGACCCACTGGACCCACTGTCAGTCAGATCTGAACTAAAACTCCATTAATTACCTGACTTCCATAAGCCCCTACTTCAACTGGAGGATCACAGTGATGTCTTGGGTCCCCTAGAATCAACGTCAGCTCAGAGCCAGTGTCCAGTAGTCTCCAATATGTCTAATCATCCCTGTCCCCAGTGCACAGTTACCCTGGTAGAAGGCCAGAGGTCTCCTTGGAGACATATATGTATATATACTTTATATATAATATGTATGTATGTATGTATATATACATATATATAGTATTAATTTACATGATCACAAAGTCCCAAAATAGACTCTCTGCAAGTTTGAGAAGCAAGGAGAGGCAGTCCGAGTCTCAAAACTGAAGAACTTGAAGTCTGATGTTCAAGAACAGGAAGCATCCAGCATGGGAGAAAGATGTAGACTGGGAGCCTAGGCCAGTCTCACCTCTTCACGTTTTTCTGCCTGTTTTATATCCACTGGCAGCTGATTAGATGTTGTCCATGAGATTAAGGGTGTGTCTGTCTTCCCTAGCCCACTGACTCAAATGTTAATCTCCTTTGGCAAAACCCTCACAGACACACCCAGGATCAATACTTTGTATCCTTCAATCCAATCATGTTGACACTCAGCATTAACCATCACAACGTAGTGCCCAATCTGAGCATTGAAGGAGGAGAAGGTGCTAGCCAGATTGAGAATATATAAATAAGAACACTATCTGTACTGAGAAACAAAGATGAGCCTGGGAATATGGCAAAGGTTGCAGCAGAAAGCCTTGAGCATCATGGTGAGAAGACAGACATTTATTCTGACTGCAATTAATTATTTTAGGCCAAAAGAATCAAATAAATGTTTTGGGGTACATGTAGTTAGTCTTTGAACAAAAAATTTCAGTATTTCACAAAGTAGGGGTTAAAATCACTGGAGGAGCATCTCAAAAGGTAAGAAACAAAGAGATTCCCAAGCCTCACCCAAAATGAACTGAATCACAATCAAACTGGCAGATGGAGCCCAGAAATATATGTTTTAAATATGTACTTCAAATTTTATTTATACACAGTAAAGTACTAGTACTCTGAGACTAGAAGCCTGGAGTCCAGCCCAGAGTTAAGAAAAATTAGGCCCTAAGGAGGACAGGGAGGATGGAGGGAAGGAGTAATATTCTGAGGAGACATGGAGGCAATGTTTTCTTGTTCAGGGACCAGACTGCTGGTGGGGCTGTTTTGGTGCTATGTTGGTGAACAGCGAGGAGGAATGTTTTGAAGGAAGAAGTTGAGAATTGTTTGAATAGTTGAGGTTTGAGTGAAAGCCATTTAAGGCCATTTATCAATATGTGACTGTATTAGTCCTTTCTCATGCTGCTAATAAAGACATACCCCAGACTGGGCAATTTATAAAGGAAAGAAGTTTAATTGGCTCACAATTCCACAGGGCTGAGGAGGCCTCAGGAAACTTACAATCATGGCAGAAAGGGAAACAAACACATCTTTCTTCACATGGGGGCAGCAAGAAGTGCTAAGCAAAAGGGGGAAAAGCCCCTTAGAAAACCATCAGATTTCATGAGAACTCACTCACTATCATGAGAACAGCATGACGGTAACCACCCCATAAATCACTTCCTGGGTCCCTCCCACGGCAAGTGGGGATCATGGGTACTACAATTTAAGATGAGATTTGGGTGGGGACGCAGCCAAACCATATCAGTGACAGTCTTACTTTTTTGGAAATCATATTACACATTATAACAAAAGTCTAAAATGCACTCCCTGTATAATAATCTGTTTGTGGCTATTGAAATAATGGACATCATTACCATATATTGTTTGGATTTTGAAGTTTTCTTTTGTGTACTTTTGTGACATGTTTTTCCAGTCTCAAAGCTTCCCAAACTTCGGGAAAAGCTAGGAGTTTCTAGCCCTATGCCTAAAGGGCAAAGGTATGTTGCATATTCAAGTGAAGATGTGGAGGGTAAGTGGAATATGTGGTGCAGATGGGAGAGCACAGAGATGGTGATGTGGATCGGAAGAGGTTGACACTTCTCAGAAGAGCAGTGCTCTCATGTTTGTGGCTATCAAATCTCTGCACAGTAAAATGTACACTAAATTTATATGGCACTAGACCTTTCTCTCTAATTGGTCAATGTTCTTTCACATGAATTAATCTAAATTATGAAATTAATGTTTTTATATAGGGAGAAACTCATAAGTACATTAAAAGTTCAATCTCTCATTACATTAATTTTCCAGTTCTGTTGGAAAATAGTGGAACCAGAGTACAAATGCAGCTTTCCTGAAATTGTCATTCATACTTCTGCCTGCTGCATTATATTCTCTGTAGGTATATTTTAATCATATGTATGCACAATTAATTTCAGCAGCTACTTTTCATGAATATATTATTCAAGCTTTGCACATATAAAGTCATAATATATAAAAAATTTAAGTAAGTGATTTTTGGCAAATTAACCAAGTTTTTCATATTTTTAATCAAATTTTGAATAAATGAGATAATTCTTTAAATCATTTTTCTACATTTTTTATTATAGCTAAGCCTAAATTGGTAACTCTGGGAGTACAATTTAATGAAGACATCTGCCCTGCAATTTAAATCTTAATCTTAAAGGGTGATTCTGTGAGCTCAGATGACTGCCATCTAGATATCACGATGTTTTCTATGACATTTCTAGCTTAATTTGTAACAACCAATGAGATTGCTTTAGTGCTAGTTCCTGAGAGCAGGACAATTCAATTCCTATCTGACAGAGCCATATGATACTTTTTCTTCAGCACTCAAAATGTTTTATTAACCTTTATTAATGTTCATAGTCTCCAAGTACTTGCTGGAGTGGTTATTTTGTTATTCTCTGAGCACCAAGGAGGAAACTGAAATTCTCACAGTCTGATTCCACTGATAGAAGGAGTAAATTCTTCATGGAAGCAAAATGTTAACTATCTCAGCTCATTGCTTCCTTGCAGCAGCTGACATATCAGGACGAATGGAAAGACACAGGTGTTGAGGCCAAGAGGCAGGCTTCTGGTCTCTGTACTCCTATTGTGTGGCCTGGTTTTCTTGGATCCAACCTCTTAGAACCTTGCAATAGATTTGTAACTACCTGGGTAGAGAGGGGAAAATATACTAGTTTTTCGTTCATTTTAATGTATATGTGTGAAAACCTTTCTGTCTTAGGCAAAAGGTTTATCATTAGATGGTTAGAGAAATTGTATTGAATATAGATAAATAGAAAGATACTAAGAATCTGTAGAAAAATATAACATGTCCAACCTTAGGCAAAAATAAAAGCCTAACCCTTTATTACTGTTTTAAAAAGCATTTACATATAATATAATTTGGATGTTTGTCCCTTCCAAATCTCACGTTGAATGTAATCCCCAGTGTTAGAGATGGGGCCTGGTAGGAGGTGTTTGGATCATGGAGGAGGATTCCTCATGAATGGCTTGGGCCATCCCTTTGGTGATGAATGAGCTGTCACTCATTCATCTGGTTGTTTAAGAGAGTGTGGTATTTTTCCCCTGATTCTCTGGGTACCTTTCTTGCCATGTGATGCACCCGCTCCCCCTTCATCTTCTGCTGTGATTGTAAGGTTCGTGAGGCCTCACCAGAAGCAGATGTTGGAGCCATGCTAGTATAGTCTGCAGAACCATGAACCAATTAAACTCCTTTTCTTTATAAATTACTCAGCCTCAAGTATTTCTTTAGAGCAATGGACAAATGACATAACACAGAAAATTGATAATGAGAAGTGGAGTATTGCTATAAAAATACCTGAAAATGCGGAATAAGCTTTGGAACTGGGTAATGGTTAGAGGTTGGAAGAGTTTGGAGGGCTCAGAAGAAGACAAGAAGATGAGAGAAAGTTTGGAACTTCTTAGAGACTGGTTAAGTGATTGTGACCAAAATGCTGATGGAAATGTGGACAGTGACGTCCAGGCTGATGATGATTCAGATGAAAATGAGAAAGTTATTGGGAAGTGAACTAATGGTCACCTGTGTTGCAACCTACCAAGGAGCTTGGCTACATTATGTTCACATCCTAGGAAGTCTATGGAAGGCCAAACTTCAGAGCAAGGACTCAGTGGTGTCCAAAGGAGAGAATACAGTCACGGGTTCTTTGTTTCTGTTTCTGGTTGGGCCAGTAAAGTCCCTTCCTCATCCCTATTTACCACTTATGACTAGAGGCTGTACCTTAAAACCATGGCTTCAGGCTGCTGAAAGCCTAAAACAAAACAAAACAGAACAACAAGAACAAAATAAGGCACATTGGAAAAGCTTGATAGGGTATCTGGTGGAAGAAATTTCTAAGCAGGAAAGCATTTAAAATGTGACCTGGCTCATGCCTGTAATCCCAGCACTTTGGGAGGCTGAGGAGGGTGGATCACCTGAGGTTAGGAGTTTGAGACCAGCCTGACCAACATGGTGAAACCCCATCTCTACTAAAAATACAAAAAATTAGCTCAGTGTGGTGGCAGGCACCTGTAATCCCAACTACTTGGGGGGCTGGGGCAGGAGAATTGCTTGAACCTGGGAGGCAGAGGTTGCAGTGAGCTGAGATCACGCCATTACACTCCAGCCTGGGTGACAAGAATGAAACTTCATCTCAAAAAAAAAAAGATGTGACCTAACTGCTTCTAACAGCCTATGAACAGATACAGAAGCAAAGAAGTGACTTAAAGTTGGAACTCATGTTTAAAAGAGAAGAACATACAAATTTGGAAAATTTACAACCTAACCATGTGGCAGAAAACAAACAAAAAAACATTTTTAGGAGACTAATATAAGCAGGCTTCAAGTAACCTCTTGCTAGAGGGATTTGGATGGCTAAAAGGGAGCCAAGTGCTAATATCTGAGACAATGGGAAAAAGGTTTAGAAGGCATTTCAGAAATTTTCCAAGCTGCTTCTCCCATCACAAGCCCAGAAGCCTAGGAGGAAATAATGTTTTCAGGGGCCAGGCACAAGGCACCGCTGCCATGCTCCACCTCAGCACACTGCTACTTGCATCCTGGCTGCTCTGGCTCCAGCCTTGGCTCAAAGGGGTCCAGACACAGTTCAGCCTGCTGCTCCAGGGTGCTCAAGTGATAAGCCTTGGTGGCTTATACATGGCACTAAGCCTACAGGTTCTCAGAATACAAGAGTGAAGGAGACTTGACAGCCTTCACCTAAATTTCAGATGTTGTATGATGTATTTCAGAAGCCTGCTGCAGGGTGGAGCCCCCACAGACAGCCTATACTAGAGAAATGTTGAGGGAAATTGTGGGATTGGAGCCTCCACAAAGAATCCCTGCTAGAGCACTACCTAGTTGAGCTGTGGGAATAGGACTGCCACCCTCCAGACACCAGAATGGTAGAGCCACCAGCAGCTTGCATCCTGAGCCTGAAAAAGCCATAGGCACTCAATTCCGACCTGTGAAAGCAGCCATGGTGACCTTACAAAGTCACAGAGGCAGAGCTGCCCAGTGCTTTGGGAGCCCATCCCTGGCACTAGTGTACCCTGGATGCTAGACATGGAGTTTAAAAATATTATTTTGTAGCTTTAAGATTTAATCACTGCCCTGCTGGTTTTCAGACTTGCAAAGGGCCTATAACCCCTTCGTTTTGGCTGATTTCTCCCTTTTGGAATAGGAATTTTTACCCAGTTCCTATACCACCATTGTATCTTGGAAGTAAATAACTCATTGTTGATTTTATAGGCTCATAGGCAGAAGGAGATGAATCTCAGATGATATTTTAGGCTTTGGACTTTTGATTGATTTGATGCTGGAATGAGTTAAGACTTTGGGGGACTATTGGGAAGGTGTGATTGTATTTTGTAGTGTGAGAAGGACATGAGGTTTAAGGGGCCAGGGTTGAAATGAGATAGTTCGCATGTTTTTCTTCTTCAAATCTCACGTTGAAATGTGATCCCCAGTGTTGGAAGTGGGGCCTGACTGGGGGCGTTTGGATCATGGATGTGTATTCCTCATGAATGGCCTAGCACCATCCCCTTGGCAATAAGTGACTTCTCGCTCTGGTAGTTCACATGAGATCAAGTTGTCTGAAAAAGCATGAAACCTACACCCCCATTCTTGCTCTCTGTCTTGCCATATCATGTGCTGGCTCCCCCTTCACCTTCTGCCACAATTGTAATCTTCCTGAGACCCTCACTGGAAGCAGATACCAGCACTATGCTTCATGTAGAGCCTGCAGAGCCATGAGGCAAAAGAAAAATTATTTTATTTATGAAGTACCCAATTTCAGGTATTTCTTTATAGTAATGCAAAAAACAGCCTGATACAAAATATGTATGGAAAATATAGTGGAGAAAAATCAATGGAATTCAATGCTATGTAGATACAGCATTAAAAAGAAAATATAAGGTAGATTGGACTAGGCGTGTGTGTGTTGATTGAAATAAGAAAATCTGCTGTAGAGAGAATAGGCTAGAAAAAAAGAGGGTTCAGGCTAAAAACAAAACTATGTTTTTCAATAGAATAAGTAAGTTATGTTGCAAGTGACTTTTCATAGCTTGTTTTTTATTTTCTTCGAAAACAAACCATGATTGTATTAGGTTTTACTCGATTTGCTTTTAGCCTACTTAGATTTCTGTTGGTTTATTGGTTTAGCCAATGAGCCTATAAGTAATGGTTAATTTTAGTGATAAACAGCATGTTTGATTTAGGAGAACAAAGGCCAAACAGCTAAATAGAGTTCTTTTGATTCACTGATGAGACGGGAAACATACTATCTTGGTTCTTTCCATGGAAAAGAAATGATTTGTGTTCATTTAGATCCAAGGGGAGAGGAAGTGCAAGTGTTTTAAATTGCCAAGATAATTTATTCTGAACTTGGATAAAATCCAATGAAAAACTGAACAAGAAAAGGGTAATGGAGGAGTGTTTTGGGGCCATGCCAGGATGTTAAAATTGCAGGGACATTCAGATTACATGATACAAAAGTTTATCTATGGAGATCTCTCCATTTTTGTGCTCTAGTTAATAATTTAGAAGAGTGAGTTTCAGTCGTCACGTTTCAGATTCCTTGAAGATCATTGGGCAAAAAAGGTCAATTGCATTTCCACTCAGAAAAACCACTGCTGACTTAGAAAGTAAAATGACTGTAACTATTCTTCAGGAAAACTTATGTAGCAGGACACGCATTTAGGTATTGTAAGCATAAAGAAAAGAGAGGCCTGATTTGAGAGACCATTTCTTTAGTTCGACTATTAATGATTAGACCTAAATATTCTGATGGTCTTGCACATTCATTTTCAAAATCATTTCTTCTATCTTTTGATAGAAAATTCAGAATCTCCAAGTAAAGTAGATATGCAGGTTACTTGATGTCAAATCCCACTTCAATTTTTTGGGCCTTCACACTTTTCATTCTCATTCTGTTATATTATACAGTTGACCCCTGAGAAACATGGATTTGAACTTCACTAGTCCAATTATATGTACATTTTTTGGTAAATATATTGAAAACTTCTCTGAAGATTTGTGACAATTTACAGAAATTTGCAGATGAACCATGTAGCCTAGAAATAATGGAAAAAATAAGAAAAAGTTAGGTGTGTCATGAATGCATAAAATATATGTAGATACTAGTCTATTTTATTATTTACTACCATAAAATATACACAAATCTATTATAAAAATTTAAAATTTACCAAAACACACATAAACACTTACAGGCCACATATGGTACCATTGTACTCTAGAGAAATTTAAACAAATGCAAAGATGCAGTATTAAATCATAACTACCTAAAATTAACTATAGTATATACTGTACTACTGTAATAATTTTTTATTCACCTCTTGTTGCTATTGCAGTGATCTCAAGAGTTGCAAGTATTTGCTTAAAACACTGTGTGGCACCAGTCATCTCCTTGTGAGCAGTTTGTCTCTCCAGTAAATTGCATATTGCAGCAAAAGTGATCTCTCTCAGTTCTTGTATATTTTTATTGTGTTTAGTATAACACCTTAAACCTTGAGTAACATTGTGGTACCCATATGAAGTGCCACTAGTGATGCTGAAAATGCTCCCAAGAAGCAAAGAAATGACATAAAAAACAGTTTAATTGTTTGATGTGTACCATAGATTGACATCTGTAGCTGTGGATGCCCACCATTTCAAGATAAATAAATCCAGCATAAGAACCATTATTTAAAAAGAAAAGAACATTTGTGAAGCTTTCACTGCAGCTACACCAGCAGGCATGAAACCTTGCATTTTTTTGTAGAATACAGTTTCCTTTAATTTCATATTGAAAACACAGCTTTTATGTGGGTGCAGAATTGCTGTAGGAAAAGCATACCCATAGACTCTAATATAATTTAAGAAAAAGTGAAGTCATTATATAACAACTCAAAGCAAAAACAATGTGAAGGATCTAAAGCTGGAGAATTTAATACTAGCAAAGGATGGTTTGATAATTTTAGAAAAAGATGTGGTTTTAAAATGTCAAGATAGGAGGAGAAGCATCTTCTGCTAACCAAGAGACAGCAGATGAGTTCTCAGAGGCCATTAGGAAAATAATTGAGGAGAAAGATTATCTCCCTCAACAGGTTTTTATTACATACAAAAGTACCCTATTCTGGGGAAAAAAAAACACACAACAAACTTCCACAAAGGACATTTATTAGGATAAGAATTGAACAGCAGGATTTAAGGCAGAAAGGGATAGGCTAACTATACTGTCTTGTGCAAATGCAGTTGTGTTTGTGACCAGGACTGCCCTTATCTATAATGCTGCCAACCCCTGAGCTTTAAAAGGAAAAGATAAACACCAACATCCAGTCTTTTAGTTTTCAAAAAAAAAAAAAAAAAAAGCCTGGAAAATAAAAATCCTTTTCTGGATTGATTCCATCAATGCTTTTTCCCTGAAGTCAGGAAGTACTTTGCCTGTAAGGAACTGCTTTTTATTGGACAATGCCCCCAGCTACCAAAAACTCTATGAATTTAACACCAAAGGTGTTAAAGTGGTCTACTTGCCCCCAAACACACCATTTCTAATTCAACCTCTAAATAAGGAGTCAGAAGGATCATTAAGGCTCATTACACACAGTATTCTATGGAAAGAGGTGTCAAGGCTGTGGCAGAGAATCCTAATAGAACATCATGAAAGTCTGTAAGAATTACACCATTGAGGATGACATTGTTATGGAAAAAGTCAAAAAAGCCATCAAACCAGAAACAATAAATTCCTGCTGAAGAAACTGTCCAGATGTTGTGCATAACTTCAGAGAATTTATAACAGAGCCAATCAAGGAAATCATGAAAGAGATTGTGGATATGGCAAAAAGGGTAGAAGATGAAGCATTTCAAGATATGCATCTTGGAGAAATTCAAGAGTTAATAGGCACCACACCAGAGGAATTAACAGAAGATGATGAGTCGATGGAGTTCAGTGCTTTCAAACCAGTGCCAGATGGTGAGGAAGGCACAAAAGCAGTACCAAAAAAATAAATCGACAGTAGGGATCTGGGAGAATGGTTCAGGTTATTCAAGACTGCTTTTGGCTTCTCTTATTACATGCACCCTTCTATGTATGATACAGGTACTGAAATGATGGAAGAAGGATTGATATCAACATAGAAACATTTTTTAATGAAAAAGCAAAAAAAGGAGGCAGAAATTATTATGTATTTCCATAAAGGTACACCAAGTATGCCTGCCTCTCCTGCTCCCTCTTCCACCTCCTCCACCTCTTTAGCTTCTGCCATCTCTGAAACAACACCAATCCCTCCTCTTTCTCTGCCTCCTCAGACTCCACTCGACATTAAGACAATGAGGATGAAGACCTTTATGATGACCCACTTCCATTTAATGTATAGTAAATATATTTTCAGAGACTACAGCAATAGACCAAAGCTTCTCTCATTGTTTGTTTGTTTTTAGTTTCTTAGTTTTGGCCTCAAGTTTACACACAAAAGCATGTCATCATTATGGAAAATTTTAATGATTCCAGCAGTCATTCCCCCATTAATTTATTTTGAAGTTGAATCCAATGAAATTCTAATGATCTGACTGTGCTTATAAACCTCGACAATTCTTCCTGCCTCGGGCCCAGTTTAAGCTCTTAATAATTGGTCCTCACTTTCATGTCACTATTTTTGCAGTTCTGATTTTTACAACTTTAATTTTTTTTTTTCAAGTACAGCATTTGGGAATTCAGATGCATTTGTATTAAGATACTCTCATATCTTTAAAGAGTCTCATGAACTTGAATATAATTCCAGAATGTCTTTACAAATACATCTCTCTGGAGATATGCCCTATTGTAAACTCTTTCCGGATGGGTCTGTGAAAAGAGTGAAGAAGTAGTTACCAGCTTCTGTAACAATCACATTTTTTATGTTTTCCCAATACTTGCTCACAGATAGAATTTTGTTATGGCTTTCCCTAGTCCCACTCGTCCAGCAGAGATAGAAAGATACATGCACAATTTTAAAGTTGCAAAACAGCAAAGGCCATGAAAATCACATTCAAATGTTAGTTTTAGAACTTGTCTTGTCTTAGTGCATAAGGGCTGCAATCATATACAGTGGGAAGTGATTGGTGGTTACCAACTTAAATGGAATTAGACTTTAAAAATAGTCTGAAATAGAGCCCTGGATTTTTCAAAAACAGGGACAATCATTTCTAAATTTTATGCCTGACTGTCCGGGCCTCTAGAGGGAGTCATTCACAATTCATTAATTCTTGTCTTGAAGTGGTTTATTTTTATGGCCAAATTTTGAAACTCATTTTTTAAATGCCTTCAGATTTTTAATTGCATCAAATGTTACTGTCAAGCATAGAGATTCAACTTAGAGTAAAAAGCATTCTAACCACTTCAACAATCATTCTACTATGAAACCACATTTCATGGAATTGAAAATAGGCCATGTGTGAAAAATAATTCCATTTGAATGTTTGAAAGATCAACCTTACACTGTAAGAATTAACACCAACTTTATTTCAAAAATATGGCTACTGTTTTCTTAAGAATATACATATATATAGTGGACTTGGGTTTATTTCCTAGGAATCCAGAGTACTTACAGAGTGAGGTGACACTGTGAAGTGCACAACCACAAAGCATTCTCAGGTTCTTGGTGTCACTCTCAAATGTTTATTCCCATGCAGACAGATGGCCTTCCTTTTCAGACTGGGGCAAAGTAGCAATGCAAAAGCTTTGGCCTAAATGGAGCCAAAAATGATAGTGGCAGTGTATGGGTCTGGGTTTAGCAAAGAAAACAAAAAGTACCCCAAGTATTTAAAACAAAATGAATTTAACACAGGGAATTATCTACATAAGTTTTGGAAGGACAAGAAGAACAAAGAGAAGTAGATGAAGTGGAGGGAGCTAAAGAAACAGAAAAGAAGGGGTGGCACTTTTTTGATGCAAAGCAGTTAAAACCACTCGTCTGGAGCCCATTTGCCTGCACCTGCCACTGTGCTGTTGGTGACACTCATAATCAGTCCTGGACTGCTGAAGATGCATCATGTCCGTCAAAGCTGGAACCTACCAGAAAGGGGTGGCCCCTACCCATGTTCTTAAAGTCAAGAATCGCCCCACTCCCAATGCAAACCCCCAGTACTGAAGTTAGAAGCAGAAAGTTTCGCTCTCCCAGTAACTTCTCCCTCATGTGCCTCCTATTGGCAGAACCTAACAAGAATCCAGCAGACGTGAGAGGCTGCTAAACGCAATTTGTAGACTCTTGTTCCATAAATATAAACAACAGAGTCCAGAAGAGAGAATGGGACTTCAGAATATCCAGACACAAGAAGAAATATGCGTTCTACCTACAATGGCTTTATTTTCTAGAGTTAGAAGTGACTGTCTGCTCCACGCATATATTTTCTTTCTTTTTTTGTTTGTTTGTTTTTGAGACGGAGTTTCGCTCTGTCGCCCAGGCTGGAGTGCAGTGGCGCGATCTCGGCTCACTGCAAGCTCTGCCTCCCTCCAGTTCACGCCATTTTCCTGCCTCAGTCTCCCGAGTAGCTGGGACTACAGGCGCCCGCCACCACGCCCGGCTAATTTTTTGTATTTTTTAGTAGAGACAGGGTTTCACCGTTTTAGCCAGGATGGTCTTGATCTCCTGACCTCGTGACCTGCCCGTCTCAGCCTGCCAAAGCGCTGGGATTGCAGGCCTGAGCCACCGCGCCCAGCCTGCACGCATATATTTTCAATGGTTCCTTTTTGGTTCCTGCAACACATAGGGATAAGTTAAGTGGATAATTTGTCCCATCAAATTGACATATCTAATAGGTCTACAGGGAAGAGAAAAGTAGTATGGGAATTTCACCAATTCCATCTTACTACCAAGAAAGGGAAAGCAGAGGTTAACATTAGGCGGGCAGCATTTGCTGCGGGACATTTCTTTGAAACCTAAAACACTTTATCAAGGAACTTGTCATCTAAGTGGAGGACAATCCAATTGTTATTCTCCTGATTTCTTGCTGGAGTAGAAAAACATCACCCTGGAGAATGGAAATGCAGAAAGGGAAAGATACCACATCCATTAGGAAAATGTTCATTTATTCTTGGGAATATTTAGCTCAGGTTGGAAGCACCACATGTCCCAAATAGAGAAACTTGCATAAGGCTCAATGTAACATAAACATAAATGTATTAGGCTAATTTTGAAGTGGCTGCCTTACCTCACATTCTCTTCTTAGAAAATCTGTCCAGACCTAAGCATCTGTTGAGTATCCACTTTTATGCTAGCCATACCTAATTGAATGAATGGCAGGCAGTTGACTGATAGTCAGTACAAATGATGGCTGTGCAGTAACTAATCAGATTCTGTTTCCTGAGAATTATACTAAAAATACAAGAAAGATTGTTGACAGCTGGAGGAGGTACACTTGAGAAAGGACATGTAATGATGGGACCTGAGTCAGTACACTGAGAAAGGAAACTGTAGATAAGCAGAGGAAGACGGTCTGCAGGGAGTATAGTAGAAGAGGCAACCCAAGAGTGTGCACAGAAGACATGCAGGAGGGAGGAAAGGAGATAGAAAAGGAAGAAAAAGAAGGATATCTGCCCCATTCATAATGTGTTATGTCTCAGTTCTAGGCACCATAAAACCTGGCTGGACATGTTTGCCAGAGGCATCAGTATTTTAGAATGTATCCTACCTCCTTTTGAGTTTGCTCAGTTGATTTCCAAAGGAGTCCTAACTAAAGCAACAAAATTACAGAGCCAAGATGTACATTGAAAACAAGATTTTTTTCCCAATGGTTAGTTCCTAAAATGTTTAATTGGGCATCTGACAATTTATTTTTGTTAAATACGAAATAGACACAAAGTAAGATTTACAAATCATAGGCAAGGTATATAGTAAAAATACAATACACGCCTGAATATCCACAACCGATTTTCTTTGTTCCCTTCTTTCGCTTGTTCCACTATTCCAAATTTTGTGTTTTATCTTCCTCTTGTTTATTGTTAGAGTTTCACCAAGTACATTTATATCCCTAAACAGAATGCTTCTTGACTTGAATATTTTTAATATTTATGCAAATGGAATCCTATTCTATGTAATCTTATAAAATCAGCACTTTAGTTCTACATCATGCCCTGATATTTATTTTTAATGTTGCATGTAAGTGTGCCACATTGATTTTCATTACTAGGTAGTTATTTCTATTTCTATATTGACTATATTGAAGCAAAAATTTTCTTTATTCTTTCCACTCTATGGACTTTGCTTTTGGTTCTTTTTTTTTTTTAATATTCAAGCAATGGCTGTGGAATTTCTTACCTCATATGCTAGTGAAAATACACAGTTGTGGGTGAATCCTCATGGATAGAATTTCTGAGTAACAAGAAATGATGTACATCTTCAACTTTGTTTAATAATGAAAATCTATTTTCTAAAGTGGATGAACAACTTTAAAGTTCTTATACTTGCTTCACTGACTCGTCAACACTTAAATTTTCTATATTTCTTAAATTTTTTCCAATGTTGTTTGTGATTTAGTTGTCTTCAGAGCTATGAAACTTTCACCGGAATATCAATCACTATAGGCTTATAACCAAGTGTTTGTCCAGGGGAACCTTCTGAAAATTCTGTCACTAATTGTCATTAGTTTTCAAATTTTAATATATGTTCTTCTGAGAGTGCTTTGGGATTTTGATAAGGTCCCATCATAGAAAATAAAACTTGCAATGTCCCTCAAAAAGAAATTTTGAAAAGATTATGTAATCTTATTGAGACAAATATTATCATTTATTAAACAACTTTCAAGAATGATTTTTGCACAATGAAATTTTTTATACATAAAAGATGATGAAATCATGATGTTTAATTTGTTTTAAAAGGTTGTTTTCAGCTATCATGTCCAATTATTTAGCCAAACAGGTAAACAGTCACATTTATTAGATGTCTTTAAAAGGTTATTTCAACTATCATTTCCAATTATCCAACCAAACAAATAAATAGTCACATTTATTAGATGTGAAAAATGGATTACAAACTCCACAGACGCTACCATCAGCTGTTCAGATGGCCAAGCAAAGTTTCATATTTTTATTAAGTTAATGTCTTTCAAGGTTATTAAAAAAATTTATCAAACACACTAACTGGGCCCAAGTAATCTGTGGGCTGACAGATACAATTGCTAATTATGTTTTGAAGCACAACAAACTAAAATATAAATTTGGTAAACCAATTTTGTATTTTAGCTTCTTGAGGAATTATAATATCAAATACACTTACAAGCACATTAGCATTCATGCTACTGGATGAAGATGACTTAGTTATTCTTGTTGAATAAAGAAACTTACACTTTTCTAAAGCTATAACTTTAGGGCATATGCTGAAAAACGCAGGTTGCTAAGGATCTGAACATATGTAGGCAATCTTCCTTGGGTTGTGCTATTATTTTAAGAAATGTAAAAGATAAACACACATTGTTTGTAACCTACATTACTGTCATTGTTTCTTAAGTACAAAAGAATAAAATTTGAAGTAAATCAAGGTATTTTAATATAAATCCTTTGTTTAATTCCTATTAAAACTCTTTTTAAAACTATAATACATAATCACAGAGCTTTTACCACACTACAAGAGAATAGGTTTTTCATTAAGTCTTTCAACACGTCACGAAGGTAGTGGAAATAAGACTTTTTGGTGAGAATACGCATTAATATCATCTTCATGAAAGTCAGGCTTGCAAAATTTATTAAAGTTTAAACTCTACATGTTTGACTCAGCTATCCTACTTACAAATTGAAGCCATAAAATAAAGAATGAAAGGTGCAAATTAGAAAAGTTTCTAAAGACATCTCTTCCAAGAAGTTTTCTGTTACGGGTTGGCATAGATGCTGGCTTTAGCTGGAGACACCATGAGAACAAAGGAGAGGAGATTATTGAGGGTATTTGCTGTGGAACTGATTCCATAGAAAAAGAGAAGCTGACCCTGCAGAAGAGTTGGCGGCAGGGGGGCGGTGAAGAGGAGGAAGGAGTAATTTCTGGAGTAAAGTTCTTGAGCAGATGAAGGAATGAGATTCTGATCCCTGGTAGATCAAGGTCTTTATGGGAAGCAGGGATTCTTTGTCATATATAGAGACAGCACGGAGGCAATATAGTTGCAAGGAGGTTATAGATTTTGTGGAAGGAAGATGAACCATTTGTATCCAATATGTCACAATGACTGAGATATCTGCTGAGATAATCAGCTCATAATGAGCAGAGAGGAGATGTTGAGACAAAGATTGGGAAGTAAAATAATGAATTTTTACTTTTGGTAAGTAAAAATTCCCAAAAGATTGGGAAGTAAAATTATGATTTTACCTCTCTTCCCAAGATTTGGGAAGGGAAATACAAATTCAGTGGGTTTTCTGGGCATTGCTGAATGGTCAACTGAAATTTGAAGTCCATCTGTTTAAAGTGGGTAGTAAGATTATGTGCGGAAGTATCAACTACTCAAATGCAAATGTAGAGCTCATGGCCATTAGGTTTAAAAAGGGTTGACAGTCTTTCTGATGAGTATAATAGAGGTAGAAGGGCAAGAGAGTGATGACAGCTGGAAAGGAGGAGGTTTGACGCTGTTCCATGAAATCTAATCTGGGAAGGAAGGAATGTGAACATATGAGGTGATGATAATTAGCAAAGAAACAATGCAAGTGCCAGTGGATAGGGGATTTCCATGGGATGGAACAATCATTGCTGTGGGAGTTTCAGTAAGTGAGCTCAGAGATGGAAACCGTCTTTTATTTATGTCAGTGGAACAAGGACCATATAGCAAATTGTGGAATGATAAGAAAAAATAAACACTCATTAAAATGTATCCTTTTATTTTTCAACTCTTTTTAGAGATGCAAAGGATGAAATGAACTCAGCTACAATAGGTTCAGTGAAGGAAGGTACTTTCCAAAAGAGTGCAGTCCGTGTGTTTTACCAGAAAAAGAAATGAGTTCTCTATTCAGGCAAACTTAGGACCAAGAAAGACCTGTTGTTGAGAGTCAGTGTCTATCTGCTGTGGTAAGTTAACTGACCTAGCTGAAAACCTTTAATTTCTTATCCAAGCAATACTATATATATTTCCCTTTACAGACTCTGAAAATAAGAAAGCCAATTACTCAGCATGACTCATAATTCATCTTGTCCTGAAAGTGGCATAGTTCTCAAAATTCAGAGCTCCTGTTGAAGTCTCAAGGGCACTTCACTTTTGGCTCAGAGCATGAGCCAGGCTGGACATGGCCCTTCATCTTTGATCATACAAATCCAAGTTAATAAGGGCTATTCTGGAACAGAGTGGATGTGCAGATTTCAAAAGGGAGATGACAGTATGCCTAGATAAATGCCATTTCAGCATTTCTCCTATTTCTCATAAGTGGGAAGAATGGTGAATCCATGTAGACTTCTACTCAGCACAAGTCATACTCTTCCCATGCAACCATTTTCATTTCCAATGTATAAGAAAGAATTGAAGGTGAGATCTTGGAGAGAAATTTTAGTAATGGTGAGTTCACTGTAAACTATCAAGACCAGAAGAGCATGTGGAGCTACTTATTTTAGGGTGAAGATTTTTGAAACTCACTTTTATTTTTCTAAAGTTGTATGAAATTAGTTCTAAGCACATATTCCTTCCTCTGCTGTTGATCCCCACCCTATCTCCCTACCATCTATTAGATGTATTGTTAGATTTATATTTTTTACTGTCTTATTTTGCTACCACTTTTTAACCCTACACACACTTAAAAACTTTTAGTGGCTCTCATTGCTATAGAAAATAAAACAAAATTATTTCAGCCTGGTATTCAATGTTCATTCATTGAGTCACAATTTATAAAATATTCGCAGTATGCCAAATACTGTTCTAAGAAATGCAATGGTGAACAAGATAAAATGTCTCTGTGTATAGAGTTTACTTTCTAATGGGGGATGAGAGGAGTGAAGTAGAGACCGTTCAAAAATATTAAAGTCACATAGAGCCATTAAAACAGTGTGATACGCATGATTTCACTTCATCCTTTAAACAATCTTATGAAGAAGGGAAATTATTATTTTCACTTTGCAGTTAAGAATATTAGGCCTGGTGCAATGGCTTACTCCTTTAATCCAAGCACTTTGAGAGGCTGAGGCAGGAGGATCGCTTGAGGTCAGGAATTCAAGACCAGCCTGGGCAACATAGCAAGACCCTGTCTTTACATAAAATAAAAATATTAGCTGGCATGGTGGCACACACCTGTAGTTCCAGCTGTTCAGGAGACTGAGGCAGGAGGATCGCTTGAGCCCAGAGCTGTGACCACACCACCACACTTCACCCTGGGCAACAGCTTCTTTCTGAAAAAAAAAAAAAAAAGAAAAGAAAAGAAAAGAAAAAAGAAAATTTACATTCAGATTAAGTAATTTATCCTTTGTCCTCTTTCAGAAACTGAGTCAGTAAGAGATGGAACCAATAATTTAATCCATCTCTTGCAGACTCCACAGAGATGGATTCACACCTTAGTGTCTTAGCCGCTAAGTTTATACCTTCCAAACACTGATTGTATTCAGATGTTTGCAAAATGTTACCTTTGCCACTCTGCAAAGCCAAGTACATCATGTTCAGAATAAAAAAAGTTAATGTATCATACGGCTTGTTTTTGTACTCGAAATTAGAATAATTAAATATAAAAGAGTTTTTAGAAATAGTTTTCATTTTTTGTTAATTTTTATAATCTTATACATATTGTTTATTCCTCAAAAATAATGTGATTTTTCTTGCTTTGTTTGTTTTGTTGATTCACTGACTGTTTTAAATCCTGGGAATCCTGAGGAACCAAGTGCATTTTCCACTTGAAATAAAACCACGCTGTGCTAAACTTACTAAAACAGTTGCTGGAAACCTGTACTAAATATAACTTTTGAAATTCATACATAATTCGGTCACTGTAGTTGCTTATGATATTTATTCAAGAGTCAAGTATCATAGCAAAGTTTCAACTAACTTTAGATTGAGAGAGAGGATTAGACTTTAGTCTACCAAAGAAATAACCAAATAAGAACTTGATATGGGTTGCTTAAAAGTGGTTCAATTTGAAAATTCCCAAGTTGGAAAAATGATTCATAGCTGGATGCTTTGGAGAGCAAAATAAAAACACGTTGGGATTTTGTTAAATAATGAAGAAAACATAAGTTTACATGTAAGGCATGTAAACTCAAAATTCTCTAGCATTAGGTTGTCACAAGTTGGAAGTCTTTCCAACCTGACAGGTACAATTATTATTTGTAACTAAAAGAATGCATAAGGACAGATTAATCAGGCCTGAAAACAAAATGCAAAAGCGCTTTTCAGTATCTTTCCTTGCACATCAAACATATATATATATATATATATATATATATATATATAGCACAGCCTGAATGTGTATCTCCACAGTACAAACTGTCACAAACATTTTCAGATACTTTTATCAGAAATGTTCTTAAGGCAACATAAATATCCATATGAAGAAAAGGAATTTTCCTTTGTTGTAGAAAAGAAAAAATTGTTTTGGTTTGGTGGTTTTATTTTATTTGGCTTGACTAGCTTTTAATTTAGATATATGAAGATAGATTTTACCTTAAGAAATAATTTATAGAAAGAGGCACATTATCCAACTGATCAAGCTAGAAAGACTTACATTAATATGATTGTATAGTTTGCATTAGGATTTAATGTACTAATTCAAGGTAAGTGATTTTAGCAAGACAGGAATAGGCCATAGTTTCCTCTGCTCTTTTTGTGTCTGTTTCCCTATTCCTTTATTTCCTGTCTGTAAATCTGTGTAGATTGCTAGGAAGGACCTTGTAGATCATCTAGCTCTGAGATGTTTATTTTGGCATTCATGAACAGACTTCAGAAAGGATACAGAGACCCTTCTAAAGTTGTGCGGCATTCATTGACACATAGGTATGATCATTTCTCTAGATAATCCAGGTCATCATTATTTTTACCTGGATGGATTGCAGCAACAACATCCTTATTGATTATATTTGTGCATTTGTTTTGTTGTTCACCTTTAGTCACACTCCTCTTACCTTTACTAATATTCTCAAAGAGTTCTGTGCACCCCAATAATTAAGAACAAAATTCTAGACCAAAACATACTCATTTTACAAATGAGGAAACTGAGGTCCAAAGAAGTAAATTAAGATTAAGCTGAAGTATTACATTATGCCAATCTGAAGGTTTGTACCTACATATTTTAAATTCAGTGCTCAGTATCCAAAAAAATTAGTTTTTACCCCAAACATCACATTTTGTTTGGGTATTCTTTATATAGAAAGAATGATGGAATTGAATTTTAAAGCAGAAGAAAAATCATTAATATGTCTGGGAGTAGATAGATGAAGTAAGGTGTCACTCAGATTTCTGAACCTTATACCTAATGATCCATGTTTTCTTGGAAACTGCCTTAAGACACAATACTTTTTTTTTTTTTCAAATTTAAGGCACCAAACCAATTACGGAGATACAAAAATTAGAAAAAACAAATGCCTAAAAGTTATTAAAGAACAGGTTGTGTCTTACCCAAGCCAGAAATTTGTGAGTCATCTTTTATCCAGTGTAATTCCTCACATGCCAGTTGTAATTTCTCTCTACTTCTGCCACTTGTTTGTATCCCACCTGCTACCACCTTAGTGCATGCCATCATCACTTTTTTACCTGGATTACAGCAAAAACATCCTTATTGCTTTTGTTTATTTTTTCACTTATTTGTTTTGTTTTTCACCTCTGGCCATGCCTCTCTTATCTTTATTCATTCACTATCAGAACTATCTTGCCAAAGGTCTGCCTTCAAAACAGAATCCATATCCTTTTATGTATTTATTTACCTGGATGGTCCATTTTCTTACCATATCCAGAAAGCATCGCTGCCTACCAGTCATTCTGACACATATTCACTCCTGAATTTGCCAGACTTTTTCAGGCCTTTACACCTTGGCTTCCCAGTTTCTTTGCATGGAAATCTTCCCCACCCTCTTCAACTACTGAGACTCAGCTCAAGCGTCCTCTAATTTATGAGGATTTCTGGAACCTTCCCCAACCCTGTGATGACACTGACTCAAGTGTCTCTTCTCTGAAATTCTGTGATAGCACCATCAGAATGGTAGGTGCACTGGAAAGTCACTGATTCTCATTCTGTGTCCCCAAGCACACTGAACTTCATACAGTGACCATGTGCTACTCATCTTTGTAACCTGAAAGCATAGTGTTAAGTAGAAAGGATAAACAGAATAGGTAAACCTTAAATTTAAATACAAAGTCTCTTTGTCTTTTGCACCAAAGCCATCATGCTGATTTATATCTTATGCAATATCTGCATATTTGGAAAGAATGTATCCTAATTATTTTCAGAATGGAAGTTATAAAATATGTCCGTTAGCTAGAATTGAATGTATTGAGCATTGAATGCTCTTCTAAAAATGTATTTGTAAGAAAATTTTAATATAATAGTAACTTAGTAGAGCGGCAAAATAATTAAAAGCAGGCTATTCTGAGCCAGGCTACTGGGGGTTCAAATCCTAGCTCTGCCACTAACTTTGTGGCTTACATTAAACGTACTTAAACGTCCTGCCTTAGTTGCTCATCAGACTTATAAGTAATAACCAATATTAACAGCTGACATTCTTGGTGTACTTTCTATAAGCTGGGAACTATACTAAATATTTTCTATGCATCATGTTTCTTAACTTCAAAACATATCCCCATTTTACAGAAATGGAGACTGAGATACAGAGTTCTTAATGACTTTCTCAATGTCAGCCAACCACAAAATGCAAAACCAGAATTTAACCCTGGTTTAGTTGATGTCCTAAAATACTATACCCTATATGAAATAATCAGCGTATTATGTTCTGAGGAAGACTTTTATTTACAAATATCTAATCTCTTTTTAATACAATAAAATTTCATTTGAAGTGTTTATTATGTTATTTCCATGTATGAAAAACCAGGCCGAGTACAGTGCCTCATCCCAGTACTTTGGGAGGCCAAGGGGGAGTGGATTGCTTGAGTCTAGAAGTTCAAGATCAGTCTAGGAGTTCAAGACCAACAAGACAAAGCCCTGTCTCTACAAGAAAATACCAAAATTAGCCAGGCATGGTGGCATGAAACTGTAGTCCGTGCTACTCAGGAGGCTGAGGCAGGAAGATCATTTGAGTCCTGGAGGTCAAGGCTGCAATGAGCTGTGATCAGGCCACTGCACTCCATTTAGGCAGCAGAGTAGGACTTTGTCTCAAAGAAAGAAAGAAAAGAAAAGGGTAAAACAAAGCACAGGATGCATATACTCAAATTCAGTGATGATCTCAAACATTATCCCATCTTAGTAACAATTTAAAATCAAAAGACAATTTAAGTAATATTTCAAAACATATATTAGAATCAAGTAGATATTTATAGAGAATACAACTGCATCCCTGAAACATTCCAGTGAGCCTTCAGAGTGATAAAACTTTCACAGTTTTTTCTCATTAAAACTTTTGTGCTATAGGTAGGATAAGAATTACTATATTCATTTTGCATGTGGTAACACTGAGACCCAGAAAGGTGGGTAAAAGCAAAGTCTACAATTCATGTTTCATAGCTCCCAACTCCCTACTGCTTAGCACTGAGAGAATAGGAGATAAACCCTTCTTATTTAATAAAAACAATCCATTAGGACCCCCAAAGTCTTTTTTTTTTTTTTTATGAAACAGAAGTGCTCCCTCTTTGCACTACAGCCTCTTTGCCTTATATAGACCAGGTCCATTCCTGTCAAATCACATCCCCACCTCCGTCCTTAGCTCTCCTTCCACTCTCCCACTCCGGAGTCCCAGGAATTCATTACTTAAGCCGCATGTGTGAAGCTTTGGAAAGCGAAATAAGTAGAACACAGAGTTTCCAATGCAGCACATTAATATGTTCAAGTTTGACCAAATTTATTTGAAACCTGGTGCATGTTTATAAATCCAGTCTGGCATCTGGCATTTGTTACAAGGGTAACTCAGCTTCAAAAATGCCTCCCAGCCCTGTGGCAAGCCAAGTCATACCCAGTTAATGAGAAGTCTAGCTGCTAGCTTCTCTCAAAGCTAACCAGATGCCGCACACTGCTGGTTCCTCTACCCCAGAATATTAACAAAGTGTTGACACTGCCATGATTTGTATTTGGATCCAGATGACAAAATAGTGCTGTAATACCAACAAGTTAAATGATGATCCCTAAGCCAGAACATCTGTTTTTGTGGGTTCCCCGACCTTTTGAGTAACATTTGTTTTAACATTGTGTGTATATCCAGTATCTGTGGTTTTATAGAGGGCATAGGATTCTGTTACAATGCCACATGGAGAGCTAACACACAGACCACATCATTTAGGCTCCAAAACAATTTTCATACATGCTTGAATAGTAAAGCAGGAAGCATGAAATAAAAGTTATGTGAATGAAAACTCTATATTTAATTCTTGCTGTATGCTTACAGTTGTTTGGGGTAAAAAAAAAAAAAAGTATTCTAACAACTAGTCTAGATTGGCAGAGAAGGTCTATGTATGCATACTTCAATTCTTCCCAATAATGGGATGTTGATGCACTGGGTCTCTGCATATTTTATGAGATCTCAGACCCTACCAAGGTGTTTTTAAACTTGATAATTACCTTCGTATGTCTTAATATTCCCCTAGACATAAACACTGTAATAGCTACAATGTCCTCTGAGAAGAAGCATTATACATCTTTGGGGTGAGAAGTCTAATAAAATCTTCAAGTCTTTTTAGAGCAGAGATAGGAAACTAACAAAACACAAAAGTCATATTTTTCATTTTCAATTACATTTTTCTTAAGATAGCAGAAGTTTCCCTAGGGATGGAAGTTTAATTTTAAGCTGATACTCTTGGGCCAATAATATGGGGTTTGAAGGAAGGACAGAAATAAATATTAAAATTATCTCATCTCTCTAGGATTATATTTTATTTTTTCCCTTCTGTACTGGTGTTACATAATAAAATATATATTTGGTCTCTGCTCTCACCTTCTTTTGTCCCATAGCGAGGACTGGTTGCCAGGGGACCCAAGCAAGTGATTAAAGGGTTAGAACTTTCCCTCTCACCACCTCTCTTCACCACTGACCTCCAGAAAGGGGTGAGGGACTAGAGGTTGATCTAGTTATTAATGACCAATGACTTAATCAACCATGGCTAGTAATGAGCCCTCCATGAAAATCCTAACCAAAAGTGTTTGGTGAGTTTCCGGTTGCTGAACACGTGGAGGTGCTGGGAAGGTGGCCATCTAGAGGGGGCATGGAATCTCCATACTTTGCCCTCTGCATCTGTTCCATCTGGCTGTTTTTGAACTGTATTCTTTAATAATCAACTGATAGTCTGGTAAGCAAATTGTTTTCCTGAGTTCTGTGAGCCATTCTGACAAATTATTGAACATGAGAGGGGGATGAGAACCTTCCATTTCCAGCCAGAATCACGGGTGAGAACCCAGACTTGCAACTGGTATCTGAAGTGGAGGAAGTCTTGCAGGGCTGAATCTTTAGCCTGAAAGATCTGGCACTAACTCCAGGTGGACAGTGTCAGAACTGAGTTAAATTCTATTAGGATGCTTAGTCAATGGCAGAGGAGAAGTGGAGAATTTCTTGGTATGGAGAAAAAAAAAAACCTACATATTTGCTATCAGAAGTGAAGTAATGAGAGTAGTAATAAAGTAGAAAAAAACTACAAATTTTCTTTCAACTGGAATGTTTTAATTTTGTGATAATCTTGTAAATATCCTATTCCACAATTCTGTACAATTCCAGAAATTTCAAATTAAGTAAATTTACATTCTTTAAAAAACTCTTTCAAAATGAGTATATCCTTTTCCAGTTCAAGTAGTTACTTAACATAATATATCTTATTTTTTTGTAAGTATGGAGCATGGATGAGACCATAGTCCAATACAGAGCTGCCGTAAATGAGTTGTGTAAAAATTGCCTCTTTTATTCTTTAAGAGAAAGAGAAGAAGTGGTTTTCCTGAAGAGTGCCTTAATCTGGTAGTCTTAGTCTGGTAGTCTGCTCTTAACTGCAACTGATAGGTAGGATCAGTCTTTCTGCCTCCTCATGAGGCCACATACATTATTCTTTATACTATATGATGCTTGCCTCTATTTAATTTGGGATTTTGTCATTTACGTATGGCTCTTTGTGATATGAGCATAAATCTTGACTCCTCCCAAATATTATAAAGGGACCACACCATTGCTTTTGCTTCCATATTAAGGGATACCCAAGGGAATATTAGGGATACTGAGAATAAATTATGGTTAAGTCAAATTTTCCCTTAGTGCTCTTAAGTTCCTTTATGTACAGAGCAGTTTTCTTTTCTTCAAGGAGGGCAGGCAAAAGGAAAAAAAGAATGAGAGAAAAGAGAAGAAAGTGATTAGGAGGGAAATAGGAAGGAAGGAGGGAAAGGGAAGATCACATGCCAAGCCACTAGGCTGAGTACATAGGTATCCAATCATCTCAGTAAACCTCATGATTATGTCTGTGCTTTGAAGAGGAGGCAACTGAGTTTCCAAGAGGTTAACTAACCAACCGGGCCAGAATTTGATTTCAAATACCATACTCTTTATCCAGTGAGGCCTCAGCTTTTATTGAAAGGCATAAAACCAAGAAAGTAACTTAATACTGCTTTGCATTTTATATGGATGACAAGTTCACGTAGCAAACAGAACGACTTTGGCATATTGAAAGAAAAAAACTGAGAAATTCTTCTTTTTAGAACTCTAAATGTATTTCTTTCTAGATCTTCAATTTTCAGTACTTTTCATTGTTTATTTACAAATACCTTGTTTCAGAAATCTCCTGTAATTCTTCTGTTGCTAACATTAGTATTTCCTGTCCCCATATGTTCTATCTCCTTCAGAAATCCTTTGCTCTCTGTGGCCTATAGAGTAAATTTTTGCTCTTTTTCATTATAAAATTTGAATTTTCATATTTCTTGCTCACTTGCCTCTTCCCATTCCATCTTCCACTTCCCTAGACATCAACAAAGAAAATCTCATGAAAGAATTGTTTTTCTATGCATCTCCCAATATCATTTATGAAATTGTTGATTCACAACATATTTGAGTTTATCAACCACATTTTTTCTTTAGTATACAGAAGAGACTTTTAGTAATAATAACTTGTTTCAATTAACATAATAAAAACCAGACTTTATTTATTTAACAAATATCCATTGAATCTTATTACCTGTTACATAATGGTCTAAGTTCTGTAGAATTCACAGCAAAGAAAGTTGAGAGAGAGTGTTTTCTGGTTAAACAAAATAAACAAAAAGAAAACCTTTTGAAGATTGCACAAAATCATAGCAAAGGCATTTGCCATATTTTATCCAGACCTGACATCACTTTGCTATATTCAGGGAGTCTAGGGAATTAGTATGTTTATGCCTTCAACTAAAAATTGCCCATGTTCCTTAAAATTCATTCCTCTAGTAGCCGCAAGTGGACAACTGGCAGTAATTATGGTATGAAAGACATATTTAATCACTGAAAAATGATAGATTTTAAACTTACTTTATATATAAACAGTGGAGATTGAGGTAGGGGCAAGAAAAAATATAGGGTAAAGAACATTCAAAAGACTTATGAAATATTATTCTAAAATTTTCCATTTCCAAGAGTTGGTTTGGGTGGGAACAGGTGGCATTTGGTCATATGAATAAGTTCTTCAGTAGTGATTTTCAAAATTTTGGTGCATCCATCACCCAAGCAGCATACACTGTACCCAATGTATATTCTCTTATCCTTGAGTCCCCAAAGTTCATTGTATCATTTTTATGCCTTCACATCCTCATACCTTAGCTCCCACTTAATGAATGAAAACATACAATGTCTGGTTTTCCATTCCTGAGTTACTTCTCTTAGACTAATGGTCTCCAAATTCCATCCAAGTTGCTGCAAATGCCATTCTTTCATTCATTTTTACGTCTGAGCAGTATTTCATGGTATATACACACTGCATTTTCTTCATCCACTCATTGATGAATGGGCATTTGGTTCCATATTTTTGCAATTACAAATTGTGATGCTATAAACATGCATGTGCAAGTATCTTTTTCGTATAATGATTTATTTTCCTCTGGGTAGATAGCCAGGAGTGGGATTGCTGGATCAAAAGGTAGATCCACTTTTAGTTCTTTAAGGAATCTCCACAGTTTTCCATAGTGGTTGTACTAGTTTACATTCCCACTAACGGTTCCTTTACATTAATAGTCAGAAGTGGGGTTCCTGGATCATATGGTAATTCTTTTTTAATTTTTTGAAGAATATTCATACTGTTTTCCATAATATCGGGAACATATTCCCACCAAAATGTATAATGGTTCTTTTTTCTCCACATTCTCACCAAAAATTGTTACCTTGTTACTTTTTGAAAATAGCCGTTCTAACAAGTGTAACATAATATCTCATCGTGGCTTTCATATGCATTTCTCTTATTAGTGATGTTGAGCAGTTTTTTATATACCTGCTGGCCATTTATATCTCTTCTTCATAAAATTTTTATTTAGGTCCTTTGCTCACTTTTAATCAGATGATTTGCCTTCTGCTATTGAGTTATATGAGCTCCTTCTATATTTTGGATATTAACCAGGTATAGGATATATTAAATCTTTATAGGTTTGCAAATATTTTCTCACATTCCATAGGTTCCCTTCTATTTTGTTGATTGTTTCCTTTCCTGTGCAGAAACTTTTTACTTTTGATGAAGTTTCCTTGGTTTATTTTTGATTTTGTTGCCTGTGCTTTTAGTGCCGTATCTAAAAAATCACTGCCAAGTTCAATATCATGGACTTTTCCCACGTATTTTCTTCTAGGAGTTTTATAGAGTCAGATATAATGTTTTAATCTTTGATTCACGATGAGTTGATTTTTGCATGTCATATAAGACTTGCATCCAATTTCATGATTTTTTTTGCATGTGAATATCCAATTTTGCCAACATCATCATTTGCTCAATGATAGCGTTCAAAACACTATCATTTTCTGTTAATGCATTCTTGGCACTTTGTTGAAGATTCACGGACTATATATATAAACTCAAATATATGTACATAAAAAACTCATATATATATATATGAATTTATTTCTGGGCATTTGATTTTGTTCCATTTGCTTTTATCTCAGTATCACATGCTTTGATTATTGTAGCTTTGTAATATAATTTTAAATCAGAAAGTTTGATACCTTCAGTTTTGTTCTTCTTGCTCAAGATTGCTTTAGCTATTTGGGTTCTTTGTGGGTCCATATGAATTTCAGAAGTTTTTTCTATTTCTACAAGAAATGCCATTTGTGTAGACATTTTGAAAATATTAATTTTTCCAAACCATGAACATGAGATATCTTTTCACTTATTTGCATTGTTTTCAATTTCAGTCACCAATGTATTGTAGTTTCAAGGGTAGAAATCTTTTACCTCCTTGGTTAAATGAAATCCTATGTGTTTTATTCACATTGATGCTATTGTAAACAAGCTGGTTTTCTTAATTTCTTTTTTGGATGTTTTGTTATTTGTGTAGATAAATACAATTGGTTTTTGTATGTTGATTTAGCATCCTGAAACTTTACTGAATTTACTTATTAGTTCTACCAGTTTTTTCAGGACAGGGGAGAGGGAGTCTTTAGGGTTTTCTATAGACAAGATTATGTCACCTGCAAACGGATAATTTTACTTCTTTTCTTATATGGATGCTTTTATTTTTGACTAATTGCTCTGTCTAAGGTTTCTAGTACCATGTTGAATAGAAGTTGCTAAAGTGGGCATCCTTGTCTAGGTTCTGATATCAGAGGAAAATCTTTGCTTTCATTTGGGTATGATGTTAGCTATAGGCTTCCCATATATAGCCTTTATTATAATGAGGTATGTTCCCTGTATACTTAATTTGTTGAAAATGAATTTTTATCATTAAAAGATGGTAAATTTTACCAAATGCCTTTTCTGTTTCTATTGACATGATCATATGATTTTAGTCCTTCATTCTGTTTATGCAATGTATCATCTTTATTAATTTATGTATGTTGAACCATCCTTGTAACCCAGGAATAAATCTCACTGGATGGTGGAGAATGATCTTTTTTAATGTGCTGTTAAATATGGCTTGTTAATATTTGGCTGAGGATTTTTGCACCTATATGAATAACAGCTGTTGTCTGTAATTTTTTTCTTATAGTATTTTTGTCTGGCTTTTGTATCAGCATAGTGCTGGCCTTATAAAATGAGTTTGGAAGTGTTACCTCCTCTTTAATTTTTTGTAAGAATTTAAGAAGGATTGGTATTAATTTTTTTTTTTTTTTGAGATGGAGTCTGGCTCTGTCACCCAGGCTGGAGTACGGTGGTGCTATCTCGGCTCACTGCAAGCTCCGCCTCCCAGGTTCACACCATTCTCCTACCTCAGCCTCCCGAGTGGCTGGGACTACAGGTGCCCACCACCACGCCTGGCTAATTTTTTGTATTTTTTAGTAGAGACAGGGTTTCACCGTGTTAGCCAGGATGGTCTCGATCTCCTAACCTCATGATCCACTCACCTCCACCTCCCAAAGTGCTGAGATTACAGGCGACAATTGGTATTAATTCTTATTTAAATGTTTAGTAGAATTCATCCGTGAAATCATCAGGTACTGAGTTTTTCTTTATTGAGAGATTTTTATTTACTGATTACTTCCTTGCTTCTTATTAGTCTGCATATTTTCTGTTTCTTGATTCAATTTTGGTAGGTTGTATATTTTTAGGTATTTATTTCTTTTAGGCTATCCACTTTTTTGGTTTTTAATTATTCGTAGTCATCTCTTATGGCCCTTTGTATTTCTGTGTTATTTGTTGTAATGTCTCCTCTTTCATTTCTGATTTTATTTAAGTCTTCTCTTTTTCTCTTAGTCTAGCTAAAGATTTTCAGTTGTGTTTACATTCTCGAAATGCAAATTATTGCTTTCATTGATCTTTTTTATTGCTTTTCTAGTCTTTATTTCACTTATTTCTGCACTGATCTTTGCTATTTCTCTCCTTTTGCTAACTTTTAGTTTGTTCTTGTCTTTCTAGCTTATTGAAGTATAATGTTAGGTTGTTTGAAATCTTTGTTTTTTTCTGTTTATACAGGTGATTATTATAAAAAAAAAGACCCTTATAACTGCTTTTGCCATATTTCACAAGTTTTGATATACTGTGTTCCTATTTAAATTTGTCTGAAGACATTTTTTATTTCCTTCATAATTTTTTGACCCATTGGATATTCAGGAGTATGTTGTTTAATTTCCACATATTTATAAGTTTTTCAAATTTCCTCCTGTTATTTCTTTCTAGTTCCATATTATTGTGGCCAGAAAAAAATACTTGACATAATTTCAATCTTAAACTTGTTATGTGGCCTAACATATAATCTGTTCTAGAGAATGTTTTATGTACGCTTGAGAAAAATATGCAACCACTTTTGCATAGAATGCTCTGTGTATGTCCATTAGTTCCATTTAGTCTAAAGCGTAATTTGTGTCCGGCCAGGAACAGTGGCTGACGCCTGTAATCCCAGCACTTCAGGAGGCCGAGGCAGGCAGATCATCTGAGGTCAGGAGTTGGAAACCAACCTGGCCGACATGGTGAAACCCCATCTCTACTAAAAATACAAAATTAGCCAGGTGCACCTGTAATCCCAGCTACTCAGGAGGCCGAGGCAGGAAAATCACTTGAATCCTGGAGGCGGAGGTTGAAGTGAGCCAAGATCACGCCATTGCACTCCAACATGGGCTAAAAGAACAAAACTATGTTTCAAATAATAATAATAAATAAATAAATGAAGTGTAGTTTGTGTACAATGTTTCCTTACTAATTTTCAGTCAGGATGATATATCCATTGTTGAAAGTGAGTTATTCAAGTCATATTATAATTGTATTGCTGTCTATTTCTCTCATTAGATCATTTAATAACTGCTTTATATATTTAGATCCTCCAATGTTGGTACATTTATACTTAAAATTGTTATATTCTCTTGGTGTATTGACTCCTTTATCACCATGCAATGACCTTCTTTGTCTCTTATTACACCTTTTGCCTGAAAGTCTTTCTTTGATAAAAATACAGCTACCTCTGCTCTCCTGCAGTTTTCATTTGTATGGAATATCTTTTTCTTTTATTCTTCACTTCTGGTCTATGTGTGTTCTTAAAGCTGAAGTGAATCTCTTGTAGGCATCATGTACTTGGCACTTGTTTTTTTATTTTTTCTTTTATCCATTTCCTCATTCTGTGTCTTTGGTTGTAGAATGTAATTGATCTACATTTAAAGTAATTATTGATAGGTAGAGAAATAATATTGCCATTTTGTTATTTGTTGCTGGCCGTTTTGTAGATTCTTTGTTATTTTCTTCTTTTGTTGCTGACTTCCTTTGTTATTTGATGATTTTAGGTATTGTTATGCTTTGATTCCTTTCTCTTTATATTTTATATGTCTACTATAGGTTTTTGCTTCATGGTTACCATAAGGTCTGCATAAGACATCTTATAGTTATGATAGTCTATTTTAAGCTGATAACAACTTAATATTCATCACCTACAAAAACTCTATACTTTTATCCTTCATTCATGTTTTATGATTTCGAAGTCACAGTTTGTATCTTTTTATATCATATATACATAGCAAATTTGTCCTTTACCTCTATACTATACATTTTGTCCTTTACCTCTATACTAGAATTATAAGTGATTTACACACCACCATTATAGTAGGAATATTCTGAATTTGACTGTGTACTTACCTACCAGTGAATTTTATGCTTTCATATAATTTTATGTTACTAATCAGTATCCTTTTATGTCAGCTTGAAGAATTCCCTTTGGTATTTCTTGTAAGTTAGCTATAGTGGTAACGAACTCTCTCAGCCTTTCTTTGTTTGGAAAAGTCTTTATTGTGCCTTTATTTCTGAAGGATAGTTTTACTGGATGAAGTATTCTTGGTTGACAGTTGTTTTCTCTTTCAGCATTTTAATTATATTATCCCACTCTTGTCTGGTCTGCAAGGTCTCTGCTGAGAAATTACTGATATCCTTATGGGAGTTCACTTGTATATGATCACCCTCTTTACTTTTGCTGCTTTCAAACTTCTTTGTCTTTGACGTTTAGCAGTTTGATTATAATGTGGCTCAGTGAAGTCTTTTTTGGGTTGAATCTATTTGAAAATGTTTAAGCTCTATGTACATGAATGTCAATGTAGCTCTCAAGATTTAGAAAGATTTCAGCTATTATTACTTTCAGTAAGCTTTCTGGACCTCTCTTTCTCTCTCCTCCTTGGTAAAATTCCGTAATTCAAAAGTTACCTCTCTTGATGCTGTCCCATAAATTCCATAGGCTTTCTTCATTACTTTTTGGGTTTTCTGTTCTTTTTTATTCTCTGACTAGATATTTTCAAATTACCCATTTTTGAGTTCACAGATTTTTTCTGCTGTTGATTAGTTGTGCTACTACTGATGCTCTCTAATGCATTTTTATTTAATTTCATTGTTTTCTTCAGCTCCTGAATTTCCATTTGGTTCTTTTTCAATCATTTCTGTCCCTTTAGTGAAATTCTCTTATTGATCATGTTTTGTCTAATATTTTTGAATTGTCTATTTGTTCCCTGGTAGATTGTTGAGCTTCCTTAATAAAATTATTTTGAATCCCTTGCCAGGCAATTTGTAGATCTTCCTTTCTCTGGGGTTGGTACTGTAACATTGTTGTGTTCCTTTGGTGGTATCATGGTTCTTTGGTTTTTGTTTTTTCATTTTTTTGTATCTTTGCGCAGGTGTTTGAATATTTGAAGATGCAGTCACCTTCTCCAGTGTTTATTAAGTGGCTTTGGAAGCAAAATTCCTTCATCAGTTTTCCTAGCTAGGGATTCTGAGATTCTTTCAGACCTTTTCTATATATGTGCTCATTCCACACCTTTTGTTTTCTCCTGGGGGGAATTCTAAAAATTGTATGCCTTTTCTCAATTATTTGAAGCCAAGCTGTGTGGCGATAGCCTTAACCAGTTGTTCTATTTAGAGAAGTTCTCAGAAATGCTCAAGTTTGTGTGCTTTCTCCCAATCCCTCACAGCTGAGTTGTCTGCTTGTGTGAGATACTTGTATTTGTTGTCTACAGCAGTACACTCAGGGAGCTAGCCTGGAGAGAAAAGCTGAGGTGCATAGTGCACTTGAAATGCTTCTGGTCCAGTTTTTGGGAATCCATAGATGAGACATCTCAAGCAGCTTATGAGTGAGCTTTCTAATGGATTCCATAGACAGTTAGGAGGGTCTATGACCCATCACCCTTGCTTGCAGCCTCTTCCAACCACACAGCTGTGCCAATCACCTAAGTATTCTGGGTGATATGTGAAAAAAAGAGGGCTTCTTGGGCAATGTCCCACATGGCTAGGGGAGCTGAATGAGTTTCTCTTGGCGCTGAGTTGTGCCACCTTGGGAGAATGGTGATGTGAGTAAAGTAAAACTGTTGTTACTCTCTTTAGTGTGTGTATTGTTAAATTTTTGCTCCAACACTCTGCTGGAAAACTTCTGCTAAAACCCCGAACTCCCACAATGATACTTTTATCCATGGGTAGTTGTCAAAATTGAGATGTTTCTCGGTGAAGATGATGGTAGAAATTTTCTATTCTGCCATATTTTCTCAAGTTATTTTTTTCCTTGGGTGACTAAAAAATAAGGGCTTTTGTTTCCTCATCTATAAAGAGAAAATTTGGAATAGATAGTAACAACCCAAATCTATAGAATACTTCACTAATTACAGAATATTTTTTATATCCATTATCTTCTTTGATTCTCACAATAACTGCTGAGGGTAGTAAGACAGTTATTGAATTTTCATTGAATAGGTGCAGAAAATGAAGCTTAAAGAAAATATACTTAAGGTCATATTGATTGGGAATTGGGGAAACCAGGACATGGATCCAAGTCTTCTGACTCTTTATTCAGTGTTTATTTCACTACTACAATGAGCTCCAACTTTCAGACATAAAACATAAACATTTGCAGGTTTCATGCATTTATAGTTTTTAGAAATATGCCATTTTAACATAAAAGTTGATGACTAAAATATCAAATATAAAACTCCCAGGTAATCCTCTTACTTGTCACATTTTATTCACACTTGTAAGAATTACAGTTTGACGCACCTTAATGTAGAAAGGCTTTAGGAAGTCTAAAAAATATTACTTTGTATGAGGGCGTGAAGGAATGGGAAATGATAGAAAGTACTATTTTTATTACAAATATTGCAAATGATATAGTAAAAAAAGGAAAGGGAATTTATCAAATGGACATTAACACTTTGACCTCATTCTGTGATACATTTCATAATGACACTGAAACCGAAAATATCAATGCAGTTTTCTCTTTTTATAATAGAGAAGTTAATTGCTCAGTTGCAATTCCTAATTTTCACTCAGATGTGAAAAGATTGCCACAGGAGACAAAAATGGTAATTGGTTGCTTGTCATTGGCCAGTTCAAGTACATGAATTAATTCTTGGCAATTGTTGAAGTTGTAAACCATAAACTCACATATTAATGAAATTCCCATTTCTTTACCTAAATCACTTTAAATCTGACTCATAGGTCGCATAACAGTAGGACAGTAAAAGTTTTAACTATGTAAGAGGACTATTTGTTCTCCTCTTCATACCCATCCAAGACCTCACAGTCCACATAAACCAATGACTACTGCTACCGTATCACAGTAAGAGGACTTGATATTAAATATATTTCAAAAATATTTTCAAATATTTTTGAATATTTGACAATCAGACTAAGTTTTGGAGTTCCTAAGTGAACTTCAAAGCCATAGGCTCTGAAGAAAATCTCTCTTTTTTAATCCCTGCTGCGTCAAATAATTCCATCCTCTTTATTCTAGCTCATTCTCTTCAACTGTATGGCTCAGGCTTTCACAAAACTTTGGGAAGTTGTTTTACTTCCAACAATTTCTGTTTTCTTCCCTGAGGAATTTCTGAGGCCAAAAAATATAAAAGTACAAAAGGAGAGTGAAAGAAGATGGAAACAGGATAAATACAAATGTATTTTTCCATCACACGAGCAAAGAGAAGACAATTTTAAAAACTTACCGCCTATACTTCCTATTTTGATCACTTCCTTTTCACTTCATTGATAAGAAAGGATTTCTACCCTAGAGTTATAAACACACAACATCTAACATTGAACAGATGAGCCAAACTGCAGTTTATTAGTCACATATGCTGACAGCCTGGGGGAAGAGAATATAGCATGTGAGGTAGAACCACCATGGAAATTTCACTTGGGAGCAGGGTGAACAAGCAAGGTCTATGGAAGGCAAACTGTAGCAACTAGATGGTAAGGTTGATGAGGTGAGCACTCATTCTCATGGGAGGGTATTATTGGTTTGTTTGAATAATTCAAGGGGCAGGTGGGGAGCTGAAGCCTACAACTGAGGGATAAGTAGGCACTTTGCCTAGTCCCTTTGATAAAGAGGGTATTTTGGCCAAAAGACCTCATCTGTGGGAGCACAGAGAGGGGAACTTGAGACCATTGGATCATCACAGTTTTTCCCAGATGTCAAGGCACACATGATATTGAACCTTAATTTAAAACCATATATCATATTTCTGTCAACAGAGAAAATTTGAGACTCTCTGCTATAATTTGCAACATTGTTTTGCCACCTAAATGTCGGACACAGCACATAGGTAAGTAAATTTCTAAAGGCCTAAGAAAATGATAATTTTATTTTGTAATTTTTTTGAAGAAGCATTTTATAAAAATCTCTTTGGGCTGAGATCTCAAGCCATTTCCCAGGCAAAAAGTCTTATTGTTAAAAAAAATAGTGTCCCATCAACAGTGTAAAAGTGTTCCTATTTCTCCACATCCTCTCTAGCACCTGTTGTTTCCTGACTTTTTAATGATTGCCATTCTAACTGGTGTGAGATGGTATCTCATTGTGGTGGTTTTGATTTGCATTCTCTGATGGCCAGTGATGGTGAGCATTTTTTCATGTGTCTGTTGGCTGCACAAATGTCTTCTTTTGAGAAGTGTCTGTTCATATCCTTCACCCACTTTTTTGATAGGGTTGTTTGTTTTTTTCTTGTAAATTTGTTGGAGTTCATTGTAGATTCTGGATATTAGCCCCTTGTCAGATGAGTAGGTTGCGAAAATTTTCTCCCATTTTGTAGGTTGCTTGTTCACTCTGATGGTAGTTTCTTTTGCTGTGCAGAAGCTCTTTAGTTTAATTAGATCCCATTTGTGAATTTTGGCTTTTGTTGCCGTTGCTTTTGGTGTTTTAGACATGAAGTCCTTGCCCATGCCTATGTCCTGAATGGTAATGCCTAGGTTTTCCTCTAGGGTTTTTATGGTTTTAGGTCTAATGTTTAAGTCTTTAATCCATCTTGAATTGATTTTTGTATAAGGTGTAAGGAAGGGATCCAGTTTCAGCTTTCTACATATGGCTAGCCAGTTTTCCCAGCACCATTTATTAAATAGGGAATCCTTTCCCCATTTCTTGTTTTTGTCAGGTTTGTCAAAGATCAGATAGTTGTAGATATGTGGCATTATTTCTGAGGGCTCTGTTCTGTTCCATTGATCTATATCTCTGTTTTGGTACTATTACCATGCTATTTTGATGACTGTAGCCTTGTAGTATAGTTTGAAGTCAGGTAGTGTGATGCCTCCAGCCTTGTTCTTTTGACTTAGGATTGACTTGGCGATGTGGGCTCTTTTTTGGTTCCATATGAACTTTAAAGTAGTTTTTTCCAATTCTGTGAAGAAAGTCATTGGTAGCTTGATGGGGATGGCATTGAATCTGTAAATTACCTTGGGAAGGATGGCCATTTTCATGATATTGATTCTTCCTACCCATGAGCATGGAATGTTCTTCCATTTGTTTGTATCCTCTTTTATTTCCTTGAGCAGTGGTTTGTAGTTCTCCTTGAAGAGGTCCTTCACATCCCTTGTAAGTTGGATTCCTAGGTATTTTATTCTCTTTGAAGCAATTGTGAATAGGAGTTCACTCATGATTTGGCTCTCTGTTTGTCTGCTATTAGTGTATAAGAATGCTTGTGATTTTTGCTCATTGATTTTGTATCCTGAGACTTTGCTGAAGTTGCCTATCAGCTTAAGGAGATTTTGGGCTGAGACGATGGGGTTTTTTAGATATACAATCATGTCATCTGCAAACAGGGACAATTTGACTTCCTCTTTTCCTAATTGAATAGCCTTTATTTCTTTTTCCTGCCTGATTGCCCTGGCAACCATTGTGGAAGACAGTGTGGTGATTTCTCAGGGATCTAGAATTAGAAATACCATTTGACCCAGCCATCCCATTACTGGGTGTATACCCAAACGATTATAAATCATGCTGCTATAAAGACACATGCAAACGTATGTTTATTGTGGCACTATTCACAATAGCAAAGAGTTGGAACCAACCTAAATGTCCATCAATGATAGACTGGATTAAGAAAATGTGGCACATATACACCATGGAATACTATGCAGCCATAAAAAATGATGAGTTCATGTCCTTTGTAGGGACATGGATGAAGGTGGAAACCATCATTCTCAGCAAACTATCACAAGGACAAAAAACCGAACACCCCATGTTCTCACTCATAGGTGGGAATTGAACAATGAGAACACTTGGACACAGGAAGGGGAACATCACACACTGAGGCCTGTCATGGGGTGGGGGGAGGGGGGAGGGATAGCATTAGGAGATATACCTAATGTTAATGGTGAGTTAATGTGTGGAGCACACCAATATGACACATGTATACATATGTAACAAACCTGCACATTGTACACATGTACCCTAGAACTTAAAGTATAATTAAAAAAAAAAATAGTGTCCCATTCTAAAAGACGGGAGTATCAACTGAGATCTTCCTAGGAATTCAAAATAGTAAACATGAATCACTTTTTCTGACTGTGAATGTGTATATTAAGCATATGAAAGACCTTACAGTAATTGATATAAATCAGTATTTATTATTTCATTCAAATTATCTTTGCCTATAAAAGATACCCAACAATTACTGTAAATTGATCAGCTGAAGGTGACTTTATTTATCTTTGAGAATGGAATTAATGATTGTATAATTTGCAAGAAGGAGGATTACTAAGATTATAACTAACAAATTTTATAAGAGATTGAGGGCCTTGAATAAAAGGCAAGACTAAAGTACGTCTTCTTTTTAGAAGAAATTAAACAGATAATTAAAATGTAAACAGCCAGTTGTTTATATTATCAGAAAACTAAAATCAAATTTGTGAAGAAAAACAATATAAAAAGTATGATTTATCTGACATTATAATTTTCCATATTTGCTAGAAATGGCAAATTTCTAGCAAATAGGAAATTCTATTCTGAATTTCCTAGTTCGGGTTTGATGTAGATACAATTTAAATGAAATTGGCTAAGGCAGAAGAGAACTTTATTAGGTTACTTAATTGAGAAATTCCTGTGTCAGGATTGGCTTTAACTGTGTATTTAGATTCAAATCTGTCATGGCACAGTTTCTCCCCATTTCTCACCTAATTATTAATTCTGTATGTTGCGTTTACTCCTACCTTATGATTATATGTTTTCCAAATTTGATAAAAATTATGAACTCACAGATCAAAAACGCTACAAACACCAAGCAGAAGACTTCACATGCGTGCGTGCACACAAACACACACACACACACACACACACACACAGCATATGATAATCAAATTACTAAAAACCATAAGTGATAAAGAGAATACCTTAAAATTACCAGAGGAAAAAAATGTCACATCACATACAGAAGAACAAAAATAAGAATAGCAGTTGGCTTCTTGTGAAATTTTATGTAATGTAGAAGAAAAGAGAGTAGCACCTTTTACTGAAAGTAAAAAAAAAAAATCACCCTAAATTTCTACAAACAGAAAAATGATTTTTCAAAAATTAAAAAGAAATGAAAACTTTTTGAAAAATCTTATTTGTGGCCAGGAGAGCTGAATTACAAGAATTATCAAAGAGAATTATTCAGGAAAAAGGAAAATGATAACAGATGTTGGATCAATAGAAAGGAATAAAAACATTCTTCACAATGGAACTGTATAAGAAAATAAATTTTTCTGCTTATTCTCTTTAAAAAATAATTGTTTAAAAAATAATAACAATGCACTGTGAAGTTTATGGCATCTACAGAAATAAAATATATGACAACGATTTCCCAAAGGACAGGGAAACATAGTCTATTTTTATAAGTTTCTTATACCTTAAATGAAACAGGAGACTGCCATGAGTTAAATATCAATATTGTAAAACCCAGACTCATCTCCAAAATTAAAAAAAAAGAATTATAGCTATAAGCCAATATTGGAAGTAAAATTGGATCATAAAAAATATTCTATCTAAATGACAACAAGATGAGAGGGGAAAAAAGGAAAAGTTATGTCGAATACATAATGAAGAGCAATAGGGCAGATTTAAACCAAATGTATCAATAATTATGTTAAAAGTAAATGGTCAAATCAAATGGTTAAGTCAGCTGGGCGTGGTGGCTTATGCCTGTAATCCCAGAACTTTGGGAGGCCAAGGTGGGTGGATCACGAAGTCAAGAGATCGAGACCATCTGGCCAACATGGTGAAACCTCGTCTCTACTAAAAATACAAAAATTAGCCGGGCATGGTGGCACATGCCTGTAGTCCCAGCTACTTTGGAGGCTGAGGCAGGAGAATTGCTTGAACCCCGGGAGGCAGAGGTTGCGGTGTGCCAAGATCGCACCACTGCACTCCAGTCTGGAGGAAAAGAGTGAGACTCTGTCTCAAAAAAACAAAACAAAACAAACAAACGAAAACAAATGGTTAAGTCAAATGATCCATTTTGTCAGAGGATTAAAAAATAATAACACTAAACTCTAGGCTGTCTACAAGCAAACTGTTTCAAATATAGAGACATGGTAGGTTAAAATTAAGAGGATAAGAAACCTGTTTCAAATATAGAGACGTGGTAGGTTAAAATTAAGAGGATATAAAAGATACACCATGAAAACACTAGTAAAATGAAAGCTAGAGTGGTTTCTCAGACTCAAACAAAATAGCCTTCAAAACAGGAAATGTTACTAGAGATGCAGAGGGGCATTTTGTAATTATAAAGAGGCCAATGAAGTTTTAAAAACCTAAATGTATACGTACCCCACAACCGGAAGTCCAAAATACATGAAGCAAAACATGATATAACTGAAACACAGACACACACACACACACACACACACACACAAACACAATTATAGTTGGAGATGTCATCATTGTTTCCTCAGCAATCTATAGAAGAAGTAGACATGGAATCAATAAGTATATAAAAGACATAAACAACAAACACTACCAACTTACTAGGCCAAATTGATGTTTGCAGAATGCTCTAACTGAAAACAGCAAGATATACATCCTTTCCAACTAAACATGGAACATTTGCCAAGGAAGACTATATTCTAGATAATAAAAAAGAAGCTCAATAAATTTAAAAAGTTCAAATCACTTAAATATGCTCTATAATAACAATGGAATTAACCAGAATTAAATGATTAAAGATATCGAAAATATTCTCACTATTTAAAATTAAACAAACACAGTTTTAAATAACATACAAATCAAGAAAGTTCACTAGAAACACTAGAAATTATGTCAAACACTAGAAATTATGTGTGTACCACACATCAAAATATGTGTGGTACAGCTAAATAAATGTTTAAAAGAAAATATAGGGAGGCTGAGGCAGGGGAATGGCGTGAACCTGGGAGGCGGAGCTTGCAGTGAGGCGAGATGGCACCACTGCACTCCAGCCTGGGCAACAGAGTGAGACTCCATCTCAAAAACAAAACAAAACAAAAAAACAAAAACAAACAAACAAAAATAGCATTAAATGCTTATTTAAGGAAAAAATTCAAATCAATGTCCCTAATTTTTGCATAAGAAAGAAATAAAACAATGAGTAAATCAAACCCAAAGTAAGTTGAAGAAAGAAAATAAAAAATGATCAGAATAAAAATCAGTGGGGCAGAAAACATAAAATCAATAAAGAAAAATCAATAAAATAAAAACCTGTTAATTTAAAACAAAAGGTAGAAATGATACAAATTAATATCAAAAATGAAAAAGAGGTGATCACTAAGGATTCTACTAACATTAAAAGGCTAATAAGGAATATAATAAGGAATATTAGGAATAACTGCATTCCTCCAAAATTAAAATATATACAAATTCTGTATACTGAAACATTTAAAACATTGATGAAAAAAATTAATGAATATCCACCAAATAGAAATGTAAATCATTGTTATGGATTGAATTGCATTCCCCTAGGATTCATATGTTTAAGTCCTAACCCCCAGCAAGACTGTATTTGAAGACAGGGACTTTAAGGTGGTAAAAAGGTTAAATTAGGTTATAAGGATGGGACTCTTATGCAATAGAACTGGTGTTGTCTAAGAAAAGAAAGAGACACCAGAGAGCTCCCTCATTTCCCATGCTCGCATGGAAAGGCCGTGTGAGAACACAGCAAGAAGGTGATCATCTTCAAGCCAAGAAAAGATTTCTCACCAGAAGCCCACTCTGATGGCACTGTGATCTCGGACATTGAGACTCCAGAACTAAGATAAAATAAATTGTTTAAGCAGTTTAGTCTTTGATATTCTGATGCCAGCCTGAGCTGACTAATACAGATTTTGGTACCAGGAAGTAGGATGGTGTTGTAACAAATACCTACAAATGTGGAAGTGGTGTTGCAACTGAGTGATGAGTAGAGATTGAAAGAATTTTGAGGTGCATGTTAGAAAAAGCTTAGATTGCCTTGAAGGGACTCTTCAAGAAATGTGATCATGAAAGTGATTCTGGTGAGAACTCAGAAAGAAAACAGGACAGCTATAGAGAAAATGCGTGTTATTTAGAGAATACATATATCAGCATGAACAGAATGTTGGTAGAAGTATAAACAATAAAGTAGATCTGGTGAGGTCTCAGACAGAAATGAGGAAGATGTTATCGAAAATTGGAGGAAATCATGGCAAAGACCTTGGCTGAATGGTGTTCTAATGTTTTGTGGAAGGTAGAATTTATTTGTGATGAACTTGGATATTTAGTTGAGGATATTTCTAGGCAAAGTGTTGGAGAAAAAGCCTGAGTTCTCCTTACTGGTTATGGTAAAATTTGTGAGGAGATGAATTAAAGAAGGAATTGTTAAGTAAAAGGAACCAGATGAGAAGATTTGGAAAACTCTCAGCATATCCATATTGGAAAAAAAAAAAAAAAAAAAAGGAAGAAGAAAGTGTGAGAGAACATCAAGGGTTGTGCCTAGATAATTATTCCAGGAAGAAATTACCATGTATTTAATTACCTACCTCTGCAAAAGCCAGGACTGAGCAGTAGTGTTACCCGGCTGTGAACATGCCTTATCCTTCAAAAAGTAAGAAATAAAGTGACTCTTAGGACAATTCAGACATTGGTAGGGCTGCCACTGCCATCACAGGTTCATGACACAGTCTCAGTGGTCAAGTCTGCCAACCCACCAGTTTCGGAAACCTGACCACCTCCTTGGTTTCAGAGGGTGCGGCCAATTCTTCAGTCAGTCCAGTTGCACCAGCCCAGATCCTTAGAAGCAATGTTTCTGCCTGCAGTCAAAAAGGTAGGACCACTGTGTAGTGACAAGAAGGTGGGATTACTGCCCCAGTGGGCCCAGAAAGTGGGACCATTGTCCCAACGGGACCAGATGGCAAACATCCCGCCAAAGAAAATTTTTCTTGAGTCTTAGATCCAGTAAAATTTGCCTTGCTAGGTTTAGGTTTATTTAAGACCTGCTGCCCATTCTTCTGTTCCGACTTGCCCCTTTTGGAATGCTGTCCATTCTTCTTTCCCACTCATCCCCACCGTTAAGTTTTGGAAGCACAAATCTTGGTTTTACCAGCTCACAGCCAGAGAGGAATTTTGCCTCAGGATAAATTTATTTTAGGTCTCTCTATAACTAATTTACTTGTAGGGCTGTTGAGATGGGGTGAATGTATTTTGCATATGAGAAGGACATGATTTTGAGGGGGCCAGAAAGTGGAATGTTATGGACTGAATTGTGCCTCTTCTCAAGTCATATGTTGAAGCTCTAACCCCTAATGTGTCTGTACTTTGAGATAGAGCATTTAAGGAGGTAATTAGGTTAAATTAGGTCATAAGGGTGGGGGTTTAATTCAATAGGAATGGTGTCTTTATAAAAAGAAGACAAGACATAAGAGAGTTCTCTCTCTTCCCATGTGCACATAGATAAAAAAGCCATGTAAGGACACAGTGAGAAGCAGCTATCTGCAAGCTGTCTGCAAGTCAAGAGAGATCTTACCAAAATTCAATTCTACTAACACCTTGATGTTGGTCTTTCGCCTCCAAAAATGTGAGAAAATAAATCTCTGTTATTTAAACCACCTAGTGTGTTTCAGTAGCCCAGGATGACTAATACAATCGTATTTATGAATAGAATGATTCAATGATGTGAAGACGTCAATTTTCTCCAAACTGATCTAAAGATTCGACACTATCCCAATCAACATCTCAATAGGACTTTTATGTTTGTAGAAACTGATAAGCTGATTCTAAACTTTGTAAAAAAATACAAAATATCAAGAAGAACCAAAATGATTTTGAAAAGAAAAACAAAGCTGGAGCAATCACGGTAAATGATTATATGATTTCAAGACAGTCAAAATTGATAACAATCAAGACAAGTGTAATATTGGGGTAATAATCCATTTGAGCTGCCACAATAAAATACTTTATACTTGAGGTAATTTATAAACAACAGAAATCTATTACTTACAGTTCTAGAGCCTGTGAACTCCCAGATCAAGGTACCAGTAGATCAGATGTCTGGTGAAGACTCAGTCCTCATAGATGGCACCTTCTAGCTGTATCCTCAACATAGTGGAAGGGGCAAAATGCTCACTCAAGACTCTTTTATAAGGGCACTAATACTATTTATGAGGGCTCAGCCTCATGACCTAATTACTTCCCAAAGCCCCACCTCTTAATACCTTAACCTTGGGGGTTAAGATTTTAACATAAGAATTTTGAGGGAACACAAAAAGAAGATAGAAAATGGCATAGTGATAATCATATATAGATAAATAGATCAGGAAAGAGAGTCCACAAATAGATGAACACATACATGGACAAATAATTTTCAACAAAATGCTGAGTAATTTTGTGGAGAAAAGATAGTCTTTTTAACAAATGATGCTGAGACATTTGGATATCCATGTACAGAAAAATTAAAAAACACCCAAACAAACAAACAAACAAACAACAACAAAAAAGCCAACAAGCCAAAAAAAATACTCAAACCTAACTTTACATATAGAAAATGTAACTAAGAATTTGTTATAGACCTAATATATGAGGTGAACCTGTATAACATAGAGAAGAAAAGTTGAAGAATATCCTTGTGACCTTGGTCTTGGCAAAGATTTCTTAAGGTACACAAAAATCAACCATATAATGAACAAATTGATAAATTAGGCTTTATCAAAGTGAAAAAAAAACTTTTGCCCTTTGAAATACATACCAAGAAATAAAAAAAGAAAAAAGAAAGAATGCGGAGAGAAGATAATTGAAAAACGTATATCTCATAAGCACTTGCTTGTACCCAGAATTTGTACAGAATACTTACAAAACATTTCTAAGACAAACAGCTCAATGTTGGGGTTCACCTGTACTGCTTCAGTACTGGTGCAAAAACAGACATATATAGAACAATGGAATAGAAAGGAAAATCCCGAAATAAAACCAGACACCTACCTATCTTATCTTCAACAAAGCCAGCAAAAACAAGCAACGGGGAATGGACTCCCTATTCAACAAATGATGTTGGGATAGTTAGCTATCCATATGCAAAAAAATGAAACTGAATCCCTACCTTTTACCATATACAGAAAATAACTTGACATGAGTTAAAGACTTAAATGTAAGACCTCAAACTATAAAAATCCTAGAAGAAAACCTAGGAAACACCATTCTGGACATTGATGATGTCCAGACTGAAGATGAACAAAAGACTTGAACCAATATTTTACATAAAGATCCCAAATAACAAACAAGCACATGAAAATATAATGAACATTATTAGTCATTGGTAACAAGAAGATAACACTACATACACACAAGAATGTCTAACATTAAAATGAGTGACAATATGAAGTGTTAGCTTTCATATGGAGCAACTGGAGGGCTCACATATCACTCATGCAAATTCAAAATAGGAATTTGGAAAGCAGTTGGCAGTTTCTTAAAAAGTTAAACATCCATTTCCCATAAAACCCAGTAATTTAATTTCTAGCTTTTTACCTGAGAGAAATAAAAGCATCTCTACACACAAAGATTTGTACTTGTGTATTCATAGTAGCTTTATTTATAATGGCAAAAAACTGGGGAAAAAATCATCAAAGTGGAGTATATCCATACAATGGGATACTACTCAGCATCAAAAAGAAAACATGTGGTACTTGGTTTTCTGTTCCTTCATTAATTTGCTTACAATTATGGCTTCCAGCTGCATCCACATTGCTGCAAATAACACGATTTCGTTTTTTTATGGCTGCATAGTATTCCATGGTGCAAATGTACCATATTTTATTAATCTAACCCACCACTGATGGGCACCTAGGTTGATTCCATGTCTTTGCTATTGTGAGTAACCCTGTGATTAACATATGCATGCATGAGTCTTTTTGGTAGAACAATTTATTTTCTGTTGGGTATATATGCAGTAATGGGATTACTAGGTCAAATGGTAGTTCTAAGTTCTTTGAGAAATCTCCAAACTGCTTCCCACAGTGGCTGAACTAATTTACATTCCCACCAACAGTGTGTAAGCATTCCCTTTTCTCTGCAGTCTCATCAACATCTATTATTATTTGACTTTTCAGTTATAGCCATTCTGACCAGTGTGAGGCAGAATTTCACTATGGTTTTGATTTGCATTTCTCTGATAATTGGTGATGAACATTTATTCATGTGTTTGTTGGCCACTTATATGTCTTCTTTTGCAAAGTATCTGTTCATGTCCTTTGCTCACTTTTTAATGGAGTTATTTGTTTTTTGCTTATTGATTTAAGCTCTTTATAGATTCTGAGTATTAGACCTTTGTTGGATGTGTAGATCTAAAATACTTTTCCATTCTTTACATCATCTGTTTACTCTGCTGATAGTTTCTTCTGCTGTGCAGAAGCTCTTTAGTTTAATTAGTCCCCATTTGTCAATTTCTGTTGTTGTTGAATTGCTTTTGGGGGCTTAGCCAAAAATTCTTTCCCAAAGCCAATGTCCATAATGGTGTTTCCTAGGTTTTCTTCTAGGATTGTTATAGTTTGAGGTCTTACATTTAAGTTTTTAACTCATGTCGAGTTATTTTCTGTATATGGTAAAAGGTAGGGGTTCAGTTTCATTTTTTTGCATATGGATAGCTAGCTATCCCAACATCATTTATTGAATAAGGAGTCCATTCCCTGTTGCTTGTTTTTTGTTGGCTTTGTTGAAGATAAGATAGGTAGGCGTCTGCTTTTATTTCGGGATTTTCTTTTCTATTCCATTGTTCTATATATGTCTGTTTTTGTACCAGTACTGAAGCAGTACAGGTGAACCCCGAAATTGAGGCTTAGCCCATGAGGGTTCTTGGCTTCACCCAGGAAAGAATTCAAAGGTGAGCTCGTGCTGTTAGACAGCAATCTTTTATTGAAAAATACTGTTCCTTATGGAACAGGGCTAACACATAGGCTGTGTGCCCACAGTCAGCAACATGTGGGCTCTTAGCAATTGTATTTATACTCAGGTAAACCCACTTTCAATTACATGAAAACTAAGAGGCATGTCAATGCAAATTTAGGGGTGGGTATTTATAACTTTCTAAGAAATAAGCAGTAAATTATGGATTGTTGCCACAGAAAGGGTTGGTGACTTCCAGGTCATTGCCATGGCATTTGTAAACTGTCATGGCACTAGTGGGAGTGTCTTATGCTAATGAGCAATGAGGCAGCTATGAATTGCCTTCATTGATATCTGCTTATTTGTGCTTGTTTCTTCACTTTATCCTGTCTGGATTATATCCTGTTTCGCTCAGCAGTGTTGTGACCAGAAAACAAGTCCTGCCGGCCTCCTACCTCATATCATGCTCTTTTGGTTTCTGCAGCCTTATAGTAGAGTTTGAAGTTCGGTGTGTGATGATTTTAGCTTTGTTCTTTTTGCTTAGGATTATTTTGGCTATTCACTGTGTTTTTTGGTATGATACAAATTTTAAAATAGTTTTTTTTCTAATTGTGTGAAAAATTATGTTGGCAGTTTTATAGTAATTGTATCGAGTCTGTAAATTACTTTGGGCAGTATGGTCATTTAATGATATTGATTCTTGTAATCCGTGAGCATGGAATTTTTTTTCCATTTATTTGTGTTATCTCTGATTTATTTCAGTAGTGTTTTCTAGTTCTCCTTGTAGATATCCTTCACCGCCTCAGTTAACTCTATTCCTAGGTATTTCAACTTTTTGGCTGTTGTAAATGGGATTGTATTCTTGATTTGACTCTCAGCTTGAATGTTACTTGTGTACAGAAATACTACTGACTTTTGTATGTTTATTTTGTATCCTAAAACTTCACTAAAGTTGTTTATTGGTTCTAGGAGCCTTTTGGCAGAGTCTTTAGGGTTTTCCAGGTATAGAATCATATCATCAGTGAAGAGTGGTAGTTTGACTTCTTCTTTTCCTATACCAATGCTTTTTATTTCTTTTTCTTGCCTGATTGCTCTGGCTAGGACTTACAGTATGACACTGAATAAGAGCGGTGAGAGTAGGCACCTTTGTCTTCCAGTTCTCGAGTGGAATGTTTCTAGCTTTTTTGCCCATGCAATATCACAATGACTTTGAGTTTGTCATAGATGGCTGTTAACATTTTCAGTCATCAATGACATTTCTTTGATGCCTCATCTGCTAAGACTTTTTATCAAGAAAGGATGCTGGATTTATCAAAAGCTTTTTTCATTTCAATTCGGATGTTCATATGGCTTTTTGAGATGAAGTCTCACTCTGTCATCCAGGTTGGAGTGCAGTGACGTGATCTCAGCTCACTGCAACCTCGGTCTCCTGGGTTCAAGCAATTCTCCTGCCTCAGCCTCCCAAGTAGCCAGTTGCATGCCACCACACCCAGCTAATTTTTGCATTTTTAATAGAGACAGGGTTTCACCATGTTGGCCAGGCTGGTCTTGAACTCCTGACCTCAGGTGATCCACCCACCTTGGCCTCCCAAAGTTCTGAGATTACAGGCATGAGCCACCATGCCTGGCCAGTCATATGTGTTTTGCTTTTTTTTTTTTTTTTTTGAGACAGAGTCTTGCTCTGTTGCCCAGGTTGGAGTGCAGTGGCATGATCTCAGCTCACTGCAAGCTCCACCTCCTGGGTTCACCCCATTCTCTTGCTTCAGCATCCCGAGTAGCTGGGACTACAGGTGCCCGCCACCACGCCCAGCTAATTTTTTGTATTTTTAGTAGAGATGGGGTTTCACCACGTTAGCCAGGATGGTCTAGATCTCCTGACCTCATGATCTGCCCTCCTTGGCCTCCCAAAGTGCTGGGATTACAGGCATGAGCCACCACACCCGGCCTTTGATTTTATGGAATACTTTCTGTGGGATTGGTACCAGTTCTTCTTTGTATGTCTGGTAGAATTTGGCTGTGGATCCATGTGGTCGAAGGCTTTTTGTGATTGGTAGGTTTTTGTTATGCACTCAATTTCAGGACTTACTGGTTTGTGTTTTGGTTATCATGTTCCTCCTGATTCTATCTTGGGATGTTGTGTGTTTCCAGGAATTTATCTATTTCCTCTAGAATTTTTAATTTGTGTGCATAGAGTTGTTCATAATAATCTCTGAGGATCTGTTGCATTTATGTGGGTTTGGTTGTAGTGTCATCTTTGTCACTACTGATTGTATTTATTTAGACTTCTCTTTTTTGTTTCTTTGTTAATCTAGCTAGCCAATATCAATCTCATTAATTCTTTCAAATAAGCAATTATTGGTTTCACTGATCCTTTGTATGAATCTTTGCATGTAATTTCTTTCAGTTCTTCTCCAATTTTAGTTATTTACTCAATAATTAGGTCTCTCTTAGTGAGAGCAGTCTTCCTGGCTTGTCTAGTTGGGCATCTTGTACCCCTCCCTTCTTTCCATTTTTTTGCACCAATCTTCTTTAAGTACAGGCATTCATTTGCTTTAAGGATGATAAATGTTGTTATGATAGAAATTCACAGAAAAAGAGCCAATATTCACATTTGACTTTTAAACCACACATTTTACATTTAAAGCAAAACAAGAGGTTGGAAACTTTGGTATTACTAAAAACAAAAACAAAACAGGTTTTCTAGATTTCACATACTATAATTAAATTTTCAGGGTGCAGGCTTGATTGACTTGAAACCATAAGTGAAAGAACTCGGGATATAGTATAAAGGAAGATACACTGAACCCTAAGGGAAAAAAATGGAAAAGATGAGGTACAGTGGAAAGCAAGAATGACCCTGAGAGAATCAGGAAAAGTATGAAAAGTTAGAGGAGGAAGACAAACGCTAACATTCTTACTTTTCCCTTTTTGAAATCTGTTGGGGTGTGGGACACATAGTGGAAAACTCTCAATAGGAATGGGGCACTTGAGAACACTGGGCTCACATTGTGACTTAGTAGTCCCCTATTTAGCTTGGTGTCTTATAAAACATAGTGCAACAACATAGTATAGCAGTAGAAGAGGGAAATGTTTACCTAGTGTGGTGGTTTGAATGTGGCCCTCATGTACTGGAAACTTAGTCCCCAGTGCAAAAGTGTTGAGAGGTGAGCTCTTTAAGAGGTGATTATGAGGACTCTGCCCTCATTCATGGATTAATGTCCTTTTTACAGGAGTGGGTTCATTATTAACTGTGGGTTATAGGCCGGGCATGGTGGCTCACAGCTGTAATCCCAGCACTTTGGGAGGCTGAGGTGGGTGGATCACAAGTTCAGGAGTTCAAGACCAGCCTGGCCAAAATAGTGAAACACTTTTTCTACTATAAATAAAAAATTTAGCCAGTCATGGTGGCAGGCACCTGTAATACCAGCTACTCAGGAGGCTGACACAGGGAATTGCTTAAACTCAGGATGCAGAAGTTGCAGTGAGCCAAGATCGTGCCACTGTACTCCAGCCTGGGCGACAGAGGAAGACTCCATCTCAACAACAATAACAAAAAGAAACCAACCAAAAAACAAAAAAGAAAGAAAGAAAAAAAAAAGAGTGTGTTAAAAGGTGACTTTGGCCTTCCTTCTCCTTCTCACCATGTGATGCCTTCTGCCATGTTATGACACAGCACATAGGCCCATGCCCGATACAGCCCCTTGATCTTGGACTTCCTAGCCTATAGAACTGTGAACCAAACAAACTTCTATTGTTTATAAATTACCCAGTCTTTGTTTGGTATTCTGTCATAACAGCATGGAAATGAACAAAGACAGATGGTTAAAGATGTGGCAACACATTTATTTCCCTAAAGCCCATCAAAGAAATGCAAAAGTTCTAGAAGATATCCTGGTTTTGGAGACTTAGAGGCTCAGAGAAGAATGAAGGACCTACAGAGACCCAAAACTGAGAAAACAAGGCTACAGGATGTAAGAGGTTTGACACTAGAAAGAGCATTATAAGGCTAGAGTATCCATTTTAAAATGAGAAAACCCTAGATCAAAGACATAAAATAAATTGCTTGAAGTCACACAGCTTGTAGGTAGTAAAATAAAAACTTCATGTCCAGTGTTGCCCAGAAGCTCACACATATTAATGCTACATTTTTACAACAACCTTCTTGGTTACATAATCAGTTGTGAAGATGGCACAAAATACCAGATCACTTTTATCTCACACAATTAGTTTTATTTATTTATTTATTTATTTATTTTATTTTATTTTTTTGCAGCCTTCCACCACAGCAAGAATCTAAGAAGGCCTGAAAGTAATTTTGGGCCTTATCTGAGAATGAAGTCAAATGCTCAGTAGCAAAAAGTTTAAATTTAGCATGTTAACCAAAATTTTTCAGCAAGTTTATCAGAGCAGCAGCCTGTTGAAAAGGTGATATAATCATCCAAGGTAAACCTTTTGTCCCTCCAAAATACAGTGTAATATAAGTGATACTACAAATCTCTTGGCCTCACCAAGTCTCTTAATTACATTCCATTTTGCCTTATCTACTCAGGAGGTACTTCAAGTTAAGCACTCCTAATATGAAAATCTGAAATCTGAAATGCTCCAAAATTTGGAAATTTTTGAGTTCTGGAATGATGCTCAAAGGAAATGTTCACTGGACCATTTTGGATTTCGGATTCTCACATTATGGATGCTCAATGCAAATATTCAAAAATCTAAGAAAATATGAAATTTTAAACATTTCTTGTCCCTAGCATTTTTAGTAAGAAATATTCAACCTGTGAAAGCATTACTCAGCCTCAAAAGCCAAGGGCATTCATCCATAGCTATGTTATATGAAAGTAGAGCTGTGCCAGGAAGTTTTAACAGTACATGGAAAAGAGTCAAAGCCATAAGCTTTTATTATGGCTAAGGATGAGATCCACCAAAGCTTCTCTAGGTCCAGCAACCATTTGGGCTTAAAGTATGGAATCAGAAAGATTTCTTCCCAGAAGATGGGTGTTTCTTTTCTATCAGATCATCAGGCTGCAAATTTTCCAAGCTTTTATGCTGTGCTTTCTCTTGAATGCCTTGCTGCTTAGAAATTGCTTCCGCCAGATACCCTAAATTATCTCTCTCAAGTTCAAAGCTCCACAGATCTCTAGGGCAGAGACAAAATGCTGCCAGTCTCTTTGCTAAAGCATAGCAAGAGTCACCTTTACTCCAGTTCTCAACAAGTTCCTCATCTCCATCTGAGACCACCTCAACCTGGACTTAATATCCATATCACTACCAGCATTTTAGTCAAAACCATTCAATAAGTGTCTAGGAAGTTCCAAACTTTCCCACATCCTCTTGTCTTCTGAGCCCTCCAAGTCTCTAGGAAATTCCAAACTTTCCAACATTTTCCTATCTTCTTCTGAGCCCTCCTAACTGTTCCAGCCTCTGCCTGTTACCCAGTTCCAATGTCGCTTCTACATTTTCGGATATCTTTATAGCAGCACCTCACTCTACCAGTACCAATTTACTGTATTAGTCTGTTCTCATGCTGCTAATAAAGATATACCCGAGACTGGGTAATTTATTTTCAAAAAAGAGGTTTAATTGACTCACAGTTCCACATGGCCGGGGAGGCCTCACAATTATGGCAGAAGGTGAAGGGGAAGGAAGGCATGTCTTACATGGCAGCAGGCAAGAGAACATGTGCAGGGAAATTCCCCTTTATAACCATCAGATCTTGTGAGACTTACTCAGTATCATGAAAACAGCACAGGAATGACCTGCCTCCGTGATTTAATTACTTCCCTCCCAGGTCCCTTCCATGACGCATGAGGATTGTGGAAGCTACAATACAAAATGAGATTTAGGTGGGGACAGAGCTAAATCATATCAGTGTATCAAAAAGAAAAAGAGTTACTAACTCTGCTTTTGATTTCAGTTCTTTCTATTCAAGGAGAATTAGTATTAAAGTTTACACAACAAAAGAAGTTGAGAGTTATAAATGGTGAACTAATTTAAGAATAATGGATAATTAACATACCTCATATATTTATTATTTGGTTGTGAGAACTCTTAAAATCTACTCTCAGCAATTTTCAATGCATATGTCAATTACTTGGATTTAGACATTCCACAAGGTATAAACATCATCTTGTACATCATAAATATATAAAATTGTTGTCAATTTAAAATAAGTCAGTAAAGTAAATAAAAAGAGCAGTAAGAGAGAAATTTTTTTGCAAGTATTTCAAGTGTCTGATATAATTGAAAATATCTACATTCTCATACCAGATTCTATAGTTAATCTGTTGTGAGATTTTTCGGTAGGAATGTGTCATACTGATACATGATGAGAAAAGGGAAAATAATTTTAATAGCGTTTCGAGATAATTATGATGTTCTTGGATATTATACCGATACTGGACAGGTTTTAACTTCTTAAAGGTTTTTGCAACACAGAGTCTGAAACCCTATCAATGAACAGTTTGTTCTCTGGTATGTTAAAATCCTTGGTCCAATTCTGCAAAACATACAGACACACACACACACAAAGAAAGAATAATGAATATATTTTGGGTGAAAATTCTCCCACTTTTAAGTGTTTATGTGTATGTATGTTTATATAACATATATATGTTATATATGTGTATATATGTATGTTTATAAGGACACAGAATATATGTATGTTGTATAAGGACACAGAATAATGCAAAATATATTTCATACATGAAGTTATGGTTTAAAAATGTTCAATATCCACTGCACTAGGCAAATATTTGCCCACGTACATTGGGAGACAAAAGAATGTCCACAGCATCTCAATTTTAAAAAATTAAAAAATAATTTAAATGTTAATGGAAGTATTAAGGTATAGCAGAGACTATATCATGCATTTTCCAAATCATCTGATTTTCATACTAGGCACATGCCATCTTCTCCATCTAGGTGGAGCCATGTAATTGTGTTCTGTTTAAAATGTGGGAAAAAATAATGGTCAGAAATGCCTTATGCAGTAATCGCCTTCACCTCCTCCTTCTCTTCTCTTCTCTTCTCTCCTTCTCTTTCTTTTTCCTCTCCCTTCTCCTTCTCCTTTTCTTCTCTCTCCAGCTCTCATCTCTCTCCATCTTTCTGTCTCTCTGTTTCTCGCTCTCCCTCTCACTCTATTTCTCTCTCTCCTATGCACTCACATGCAAACATACCACACTCCTGCTCTCATCCCCATTTCCATTTTGCAATCAAAGACTGCAAAATGTTGAACACACACAGTGGAAACAGCCTGCATCCCTAGGTTCTCTGCTGTGAGGCTGGACAAGCAAGACAGCTATCCAGCAAGACTTGTCTGCAGCAGACATTGTATGGGCAAAAAATAAGCTACTGAATGTTTTTGGATTATTTGTTATTGCAGTTACTCTATCTAATTATACAAATAGATACATTGTAGTTTAGTCCTACCATAGAATGCTATATAACAGTAAAAATCAATTATTTACAGTTACAATGAAAGTAAATCTCAGATGAATCTAAGCCTAAAAAACAAGTTGAAGAATACATAGAATATAACTTCACTTATATACAGTTCAAAATATGCAAAACTAAGCTATGTGTTATTTAATATTCTAACTAATGTGTTAGAACTATAAGGAAGAGCAAGAGAATCATAAACATAAAATTAAGTATAGTGGCTACTTTTGAGTAGTAGTAATGGAAGAGGTTAGGATGCAAGGGCATACTCACAGGGAATCTGGGTTTAATAAAAATGGTTTTTTTTTCTAAAATGATTGTGAGTTCATGGGCATTTTTTGGTATCTTCTGTCTTTAAACCTTAGCTATATTTGTAATTTTTAAAATTTGTATATCTACTTAGTATTTTATATTTTTAGATAAGAGTGACTGAAAAACAGTTCAATTATTGCAAAACAGAGAAAAACAAAGTAGTTTCCAGTTAGCAATTTCTCCAAAAGAATTTGGCAAGAAGAAAGAACACTAGGCGGATGTTCTAAAAAACTAGACTCTGCAGCCAATAGAAATTGCAACAGAGTTATTCTGGAAACAGAAAAACATATAAATCAAAGGCCAATTGAAATAATTAATTTAACTTACAGTTTGGCTAAAATTGAAAAATCCATAATCATCTGCGGAACTGATACAATATTCAAATGGAAGAATTTATAAGCGTAAGTTCACGGAGTTGGAAGTTCTGAACAATATCTGGCTAAAAGGACAGTGGAGAATATTTTTCCATGGGCATTTGAAAAACTGTAGATACAATCATAACATGATATAAGTGTATAAGCTCTTACTGATTCTACAGCAGTGATTCTCAATCTTTCCTGCACATTAGAATCATCTAGGGAGTTTTTTCTTTTTTAAAGTCCCATTGTTCAGTTTGCACCAGACATAAAATAAATCAGAATATCTGGAGACAGTCCCTAGGCAATGGTATTTTTAAAGGTCCCTAAATGATTTTATGTTCAGCCAACATTAAGGACCACTGAGCTAGAGCAACTCCTTTATGTCACAGTCGAAAGGTCTGAGGTTGCAAGTTGTAGATTTCATCGTATAAGGTCACAAAGCTGGTTAATGATTTTCTGTTCTTTTCCCTGTCTTCTGCCTTCAATTTTTAAATGTTGCTGCTTCCTCTATATTTTGTACATTTATTCGCAACACTTCAGATTCTTTTAGCCTCAGCTATCTCTTCTTCTAACCACTCAGTTTCGCAGATGCGCAGATGTGAAATCTGACACCTGAGGTCTAGACCTTGTAGTGTCTACCCTCTTCCCAGGAGCTTCTTTAATGATATGTGGTAGCAGACCCTTTAGGAATGCCCTTGGCACTCGCAACTGTGCAACTTGAAAAGGATGAAGAATTATAATGCCATGGGGTGAACCTATGACTAATGAGTAATGAAAGGCAATGAATTTGCTTTTCACTTTCATTCCCATATACTGGTAGTCTTGAGATGCATTTCATATGCCTCATTAAGCAGACCTGGGAGCTTGAACATCTAGTCACCTATAGCTGTGGGCAACTGCATAATGAATCTTTGTCCTGGCACTCCCTCCTCCCCTGCTAACCTTGTCTCTTTTCCACCTCCTTGAGTCTTACTTTCCAATAAAATATTTGCACTAATTCTTTGGTTCAGGCTCTGCTTTCTGGAGAATCCAAGCTAAGACATTACCCTTCTGTTATCTTAATATTAATCTTTCATGGTCAATATACAATTTTCATTGCCCGGAACACGCCTGGATAATTGAGATGCAATGATTATTAAAAACATCATCATCAACTCGTGGTCCTTTATATATATGTTCTTTGGTGCTTTAAGAACCTTCCATATTCATTTTCTGGAGAAGGTGAAGGAGAAAAATGTCAACAAAAAGTAAAATGTTCCAGGAAAAAAATAGATCATAGAGAAAAAAATAAACTGATTAAAACGTGAAAAGAGATTGAGGAGGAGAATAAGACCAAAAGGAACCTGGAATTAGAAATGGAGAGGAGTCCAATAAGTCCTCTCTATCCAAACTACAATCAAAGTAATTCTTCATTTCCCCATAAAGAATGTCATCTCAACTATTATCAAAATATTAAATAATCCTCTTTATCTATGCCTCTATCTTTCTGCTAATCAGATTAACATAGATGGCATTTATTCATTCATTCTATACTCATCCAATGTTAATTTGGTCTCATTATTATTCTAGAAACCCAAATAATAAAATTACTTTAGTGGGAGATATTGGTATTGAGTAATTATTGAATTTCCACCTAAGTTCCTAAGACAATAAGGAGAATCTTACTAAATACATCTAACTATAAGTAAATGAGAAATGGAACATTTATTCTTCTAAAGAGTATCATACCCATATATGGCCACTGTATCCTTATTTGTTCCTATTCTTGGATATATTCACACCAACACATGGCTCTCTGGTCATCATAGAACACATCACCTTTCTTGTTTACACATATTCTATAACTTGCTCCTTAGTAGAGTCTTTATTTTCTCATTCATAAGTCCCCAGGTCTCTTCTGAAATTCAAGGGCTTTTCTTCCCATATTTTTCACTTATTCCACAAATGATCTTTACTAAGTGAAATATATCTTGTGATACAATACATAATATGACAACACATTCTATCTCTTCACTGAGTTTACCTTTTAGTGGAGGTATCAAATAGAAAAGAGATAAAGAATACAGACTACCACAAATAGGATGGAATAAATGGTAAATACATAACACACTATTAGAAAGAGTAGTCAGGGAAATCTTATCTGAGGAGAGAAATGGGACCTAATGGTCTCATGGGGACCTCAGAGGGAAGTTGAGACCTAAAGGATAAGACTGAGTCAGCCAGGCAAATTTCTACCAAAAAAGCATTCTACACAGAGATAAGTAATTGCAAAGGCCCTGAGATGGAAAACTGTTTGATAAATTCCAGGAACAGAATGGGACCAGTATAGCTGAAATATAATGAAAAATCAGTAGAAGAGCATAAAATTAGGTTAGAGAAGACCAGGCACGGTTGCTCACATCTGTAATCCCAGCACTTTAGGAGGCTGAGGCAGGTGGGTCACCTGCAGTCAGGAGTTCGAGATCATCCTGGCCAACATGGCGAAACCCCATCTCTACTAAAAATACAAAAATTAGTTGGGAGTGGTGGCGGGTTCCTGTAATCCCAGCTACTAGGGAGGCTGAGACAGGAGAATTGCTTGAATCTGGGAGGCTGAGATTGTAGTGAGCCGAGATTGCGCCACTGCACTCCAGCCTGGGTAACAAGAGCAAAACTCCATCTCAATTAAAAAAAAAAAAAATAAGTTGGAGAGAATGTAAGTACTAGATACTTCGGAGTTTTGTAAACCAAGATATGGAGTGTGTATTTTATTATAAGAACAATAAAAATCCTTGAAGGATTTTTCAGCTAGGAAAAAAAAAACTTAGCCTGATTTTCATTTTTGAAGAGATTTCTCAAGTTACTCTATGGAGAAACAAGTTAGGAGGCTGGTATAATCCAGTAAAGAGTTGAAGAAGGCATTAAATAATAAAATGCACATAAAATAAATACATGTCAAAGATGACATTTGATCCATTAATTTATGAAAAAACCAGTAAGATGTTGCAACTAATTAAAAAGAGAATCAAACAACACATGTATATTAACAATCAAAAATGCTTAGATGAATTTCAAATACAGTAGATGCAAAATGGTCAATTTCCACAGGGCAATAATCAACTGAATTTCTACGAACAAGAATCATTTGCATGACTATAAGTTTTCTACAATTTACAAGATCGCTAAAATAGCTCAAAGATGATGAAAGTCACAAGTAAACAGGAACAGTGTGCTAGACAGGACATCCAGTAATCTTTATTTTTTTTCTTTCAAAGTCTTTTTTAATTTTTGCTGACAGGAGCCTGAATTAGATAGAACACTGATAGAGGACGCAGAAAACAGTGCTGAATTACAGATATGTTGCAAAACTTCATTACTAAGATCCAAATCATCCTAGCTTCGATGTAACCATCACAAACTAGAACAAAAAAAGATATTTAATTTGCATGAGAGCTATTATTGAGGAACTAAGTGATGTCGGTCCCTTGAGAGAATAGGTGCTGGGTTTTCCTTCCCCTTGATGTCAGATTTCTGGTGATGCGGTGATGAGACCTGCAGTAGTGTTTGCTTAGTCTTCACAGTCCAGTCAACCCTAGTCCTTTGACTGCTGTGTTAGTGCGATCAGTTCAAACTGTTCTGGTGTTTGCATGGCTGGGCAGCAGATCTCTTGACAGGGCTGCTCAAATTGGTTGCCCATCTTTTCTCTTCCCCACCAAAGTCCTGAAGGCTGAATGAACTGACAGCCCATTGATTGTCAGCTTCTGCTACTCCTTGGCCAAAGAGCCCTATGAAACACATATGGATGTCCATCAGTGTTCCAAACCCTGCAAGACTTGAAGTGCATTTTTGGACCATAGTTCATATGAATTTAGTAATAGCAGCCTGCACAGCTGTTTTTTTCTGAAATCTTTTTATTACCTTTTCCCAAATGTTCTTAACTAATTTTGGAGTCTAGACTAGGAAATGTCAATACTCTCTAATATACTGCATCTCCACTATTCACAATAGCAAAGACATGGAATCAATCTAAATGCCCATCACTGACTGGATAAAGAAAATATAGTGCATATACACCACGGAATATTATTCAGCCAGAAAAAATAATGAGATCATGTATTTTGCAGAAACATGGATGGAGCTGGAAGCCATTATCCTTAGCAAATTACCATAGGAACAGAAAACCAAATACCGCATGTTCTCACTTACAAGTGGGAGCTAAATGATGAGAACTCGTGGAGATAATAAGAGAAACAACAGACACTTGGGCCTACTTGAGGGTGGAAGGTGGAAGGAGAGAGAAGATCAGAAAGAAATAACTATTGGGTAATAGGCTTAGTACTTGGATGATAAAATAATCTGTACAACAAACCCCCATGATATGAACTTACCTATATAAAAAACCTGCACATGCCCCTCTGAACCTAAAGTAAAATTTAAAAAAAAAAAAAAAGCTGCATCTCTTCACAATGCCTGGGGACATTTAGAGAAGACATTATTCATCAGTTAAGTAGATTAGTGATATAGTACCAAGTCCACTCAGCTACTGCCATGGCATTTCTTAATTTTTAGCTAGTCTCCACCCATGGGCACTTTCTTCCCTATCTATTCTATTGTTCTTTCTTATCCACTCTCTCCACATATCCTCCTCCTCATTGTGGTCACTGACTTTTACTCCCTGCGTTCTGAGATAATGTATGTGAAAGCACTCAATATTCTAAAATTCTACACCAATGTAAAGTATAAACATTACTATAACTCATACATTTCCAATCTAGTTTTGTGAGTAGTTGGGTGTGTGCAATGTGAGTGAGTGCATGAGTACAGAAGAGCAATGCTTAGTTGTCGTGAACAGGCCTCCATCCTGGACTAACATCTCCATTACCCTCCCTACACAGAAAGAGCCTGAACTTATGAAGATAGGCAAGACTCAGGTACACCTAACTAATGACAAGTTTCAGATTTGAGGTTTTTTTGAGAAGCACAGCAGTAGAAGTCCTTTCCTAGTTAATCTAAGAAGCAGATACAATTTGTTTGTAGTCTCTCACCTTTCCTATCCCCTGACTTTTATTTTTCTTTATCATAGACCCCAATGCCCTCTACTATTCTCCAGCAAGTCCCATCTCCCTTATTGGTTAATGCCCCAGTACCATACTAAGTAATGCTTAGTGCTTTCTAATTACCTTTCCCCCAAACTCAAACTCTTGTGAATTTAGGCTATGGAAGAAAAATGTTCTATTGATCTGGTCCACCTGAGAATATGACAAGACAATAACAATATCCATATGGGCAATTTCATGTTGAATAATTTGGTAATTGTTATAAATGGGTGATGGCTTTAAAAGTCTCAGAAAAACTTTTAAGAAAGAATGCTTTCTAAAAATCCCTTAATTTTAGAGGTGATGCTTTGACATTCATGAGGCAATCCTTAACCTGGAAAAGTCAAGCAGTGAAATGAGGTGATAAACACTCTAAAAACCAGATGGAATACTGGTCAAATGCTGTGTGGTGGCAAGACGTGACACATAGCGGCTCTCCGAGCTGCTCTAAGACATCCACTAGAGCCTGGAATCAATCACTTTTCATACTGAATAGACCACAAAAGACAAACCTCATTGCTACCAGGGCCATATACTCACAGAAAACATTAATCTAAGACCATATAATATTTTAAAAGGTCTTTTTAGAAAAAAAACATATAACATTTTTAAAAGGTCTTTTTGGAAAAAAAAGATAAATACAAATTGCCCTGAAATTAGTTAGAAAGTTAGGAATAGAGACCATAAAATATATTCACTAAGTGGATTTTTTTAAAAACTCTAAAAGCAATTTAGTTTCTTGGTCATAAAACAGAAAAAGAGAGTGAAGCAATCAAACAGGCATGAGGTCAAGAGGTGAAAATACAGGAAAGAAAAGGTAGAGGGTCAAAGAAAAAAGAAAATAGGCCCAAAAGAAACAGTAACAGGGAGAGAAGCATTAAGAGACAAATGCAAATGTGTTTGAAAACACACACAAAGGGAAGAGAATGCCAAGAAAGCCTGCACACACTTACCCATACTTACCTGATGTATATATTCTCTCTGTGCACAGAGAGACAGATTGAAAGCATGGGGGAAAAAAACACACATGAAGACACACTGTGATGGCTTGGTATTGTGTCGGCTTGGGTAGGTTAAACTACATTTTCAAGATTTCCCTTCCATATATTTTTCCACTTAGGGTGAGACACAGAGAGACTCTTGTGCAAGATTTGGAGGGTAGAAGTAAAGCAGCAGCTATTTTTGTAGGTCATGTAAATTGTCACTTATCCTCTGGCTTACCTTGTTGGTCTAAGACAGGAGTTCAGCCTACAATTGCTCTACCTTCCATTGAATTCTCCTTCTGATTCTCCACGGGGTGGGTGTGTGTGTGTGTGTGTGTGTGTGTGTGTGTATCTTTAGCTCCTTGATGAAGAGCAGTGGCTTCTGCAGTAACCCCATGCCATCAAGGTGAGAGACAGTAAAAACTGACACTTGTGGGTTCCAGTTTGTTCCTACTGTCTCCACTTTATATCCATTTTCCCTTCTTTTTGTGGACTTCAAGCCTTCACAGCAGATGCAAGGACACAGCTACACAGAGACTACTTAATTAGCTCCCACTTTCGTAATTGCATGAGGTCTAATGCCTGGGACAAATCCCTTAATACAAATACAGGATTGGATGAATGAATGAGTGAATGAACAAATATGGTTCCTTTTGACTCTGCTGTTCTGATTGCATACTGACTGATACAGACACATAAATTAAAAAAACAGGTTTCTAAAAGTTAATGAAACAGTACCTCTAGTGTTTAACCTTTAAGAACTATCCTTGCTAATATAGACCCCTGCTCTTAGCTAATAAAATTCAGTTTAGAGCTAGATTCTCATTCATGTGAGTTTCTCCTAATTGACAGAATTGTTATTTTATCATTCAGAATGTGAAGGGAGAAATATCCTCAGCTAATTAGAATTTTCCAAAGACATGCTTAGACCTTGTCACTACTAACTTTAACTCTAGTTTAACATTAAGAGAAAGTATATGAGAAGGGTATATAAAAAATACATGTTCTAACAGTTCATATGAAATTGTGCATCTCTTAACTTTTCTAATTTCCAGTCTTTTTTGAAGGGTTAGTGAGTCATCCAAATGATCATCTTGTTTAAGTCGTTCTTATGTAAATGTTGATATCATTTGAAATGTACAGAATTTAACTATAATTTACATAGTCCCAGGTACTGCTGATCATAAATATTTGTCTTTATGATTTTGATTAGTAACAGCAATGAAATTCCTAGACTCATCTAGTGATCATCAAGAGTCTTTATATAATTCATCTTGCATTGACAAATTGTAATTTTACTATGACCGTCTTCGAAGTAAATGCCTGCCTACTTCTTGGAAACGTCTTCAACTTTACTGGGAGATAAACAGAATTGAAGTTTGAATCCCTACTTGGCTCAGGCCCATAGAATCTATTGCAGTGCCATCCAACAGAAATATAATGTAGGTCACATCTGTAATTTTAAATTTCCTAGTAGCTATATTTTTTTTAAAATTAAAGGTATATCACATTTATTTTCACAATATATAACTCTATACATTTAAAACAGTATTTGAATGTAATCAGTACAAAAAATAAAGTTAAATTTACAAATTTTTCCATATGAAGTCTTTGAGACTTAGTGTGCATTTAAAATTTCTGCACACTTCAGTTAAGACTAGACAAATTTTTTGTTGTTGTTGTTGACATTTTATTAACATGTTCGTGTTTCTGTTTCCCTGTTAATCCCATGAAATTAAGCATGATACTAATTATGATAACAATAATAATAATAATAGCAAAGTAGTATAGTGAAAGGAGTATTAGGGTTTGGTTGACTTTTTTTTTTTAATTATTATTATTATACTTTAAGTTTTATGGTACATGTGCGCAATGTGCAGGTAAGTTACATATGTATACATGTGCCATGCTGGTGCGCTGCACCCACTAACTCGTCATCTAGCACTAGGTATATCTCCCAGTGCTATCCCTCCCCCCTCCCCCCACCCCACATCAGTCCCCAAAGTGTGATGTTCCCCTTCCTGTGTCCATGTGTTCTCACTGTTCAATTCCCACCTATGAGTGAGAATATGCGGTGTTTGGTTTTTTGTTCTTGCGATAGTTTACTGAGAATGATGATTTCCAATTTCATCCATGTCCCTACAAAGGACATGAACTCATCATTTTTTATGGCTGCGTAGTATTCCATGGTGTATATGTGCCACATTTTCTTAATCCAGTCTATCATTGTTGGACATTTGGGTTGGTTCCAAGTCTTTGCTATTGTGAATAATGCCGCAATAAACACACGTGTGCATGTGTCTTTATAGCAGCATGATTTATAGTCCTTTGGGTATATACCCAGTAATGGGATGGCTGGGTCAAATGGAATTTCTAGTTCTAGATCCCTGAGGAATTGCCACACTGACTTCCACAAGGGTTGAACTAGTTTACAGTCCCACCAACAGTGTAAAAGTGTTCCTATTTCTCCACATCCTCTCCAGCACCTGTTGTTTCCCAACTTTTTAATGATTGCCATTCTAACTGGTGTGAGATGGTATCTCATTGTGGTTTTGATTTGCATTTCTCTAATGGCCAGTGATGGTGAGCATTTTTTCATGTGTTTTTTGGCTGCATAAATGTCTTCTTTTGAGAAGTGTCTGTTCATGTCCTTCACCCACTTTTTGATGGGGTTGTTTGTTTTTTTCTTGTAAATTTGTTGGAGTTCATTGTAGATTCTGGATATTAGCCCTTTGTCAGATGAGTAGGTTGCGAAAATTTTCTCCCATTTTGTAGGTTGCTTGTTCACTCTGATGGTAGTTTCTTTTGCTGTGCAGAAGCTCTTTAGTTTAATTAGATCCCATTTGTGAATTTTGGCTTTTGTTGCCGTTGCTTTTGGTGTTTTAGACATGAAGTCCTTGTCCATGCCTATGTCCTGAATGGTAATGCCTAGGTTTTCTTCTAGGGTTTTTATGGTTTTAGGTCTAATGTTTAAGTCTTTAATCCATCTTGAATTGATTTTTGTATAAGGTGTAAGGAAGGGATCCAGTTTCAGCTTTCTACATATGGCTAGCCAGTTTTCCCAGCACCATTTATTAAATAGGGAATCCTTTCCCCATTTCTTGTTTTTGTCAGGTTTGTCAAAGATCAGATAGTTGTAGATACGTGGCATTATTTCTGACAGCTCTGTTCTGTTCCATTGATCTATATCTCTGTTTTGGTACCAGTACCATGCTGTTTTGGTTACTGTAGCCTTGTAGTATAGTTTGAAGTCAGGTAGTGTGATGCCTCCAGCTTTGTTCTTTTGGCTTAGGATTGACTTGGCGATGTGGGCTCTTTTTTGGTTCCATATGAACTTTAAAGTAGTTTTTTCCAATTCTGTGAAGAAAGTCATTGGTAGCTTGATGGGGATGGCATTGAATCTGTAAATTACCTTGGGAAGGATGGCCATTTTCATGATATTGATTCTTCCTACCCATGAGCATGGAATGTTCTTCCATTTGTTTGTATCCTCTTTTATTTCCTTGAGCAGTGGTTTGTAGTTCTCCTTGAAGAGGTCCTTCACATCTCTTGTAAGTTGGATTCCTAGGTATTTTATTCTCTTTGAAGCAACTGTGAATGGGAGTTCACTCATGATTTGGCTCTCTGTTTGTCTGTTATTGATGTATAAGAATGCTTGCCCTAAAAGAGCTCCTGAAGGAAGTGCTAAACATGGAAAGGCACAACCGGTACCAGCCACTGCAAAATCATGCCAAAATGTAAAGACCATCGAGACTAGGAAGAGACTGCATCAACTAACGAGCAAAATAACCAGCTAACATCATAATGACAGGATCAAATTCACACATAACAATATTAACTTTAAATGTAAATGGACTAAATGCTCCAATTAAAAGACACAGACTGGCAAGTTGGATAAAGAGTCAAGACCCATCAGTGTGCCGTATTCAGGAAACCCATCTCACGTGCAGAGACACACATAGGCTCAAAATAAAAGGATGGAGGAAGATCTACCAAGCAAATGGAAAACAAAAAAAGGCAGGGGTTGCAATCCTAGTCTCTGATAAAACAGACTTTAAACCAACAAAGATCAAAAGAGACAAAGAAGGCCATTACATAATGGTAAAGGGATTAATTCAACAAGAAGAGCTAACTATCCTAAATATATATGCACCCAATACAGGAGCACCCAGATTCATAAAGCAAGTCCTGAGTGACCTACAAAGAGACTTAGACTCCCACACATTAATAATGGGAGACTTTAACACCCCACTGTCAACATTAGACAGATCAACGAGACAGAAAGTCAACAAGGATACCCAGGAATTGAACTCAGCTCTGCACCAAGCGGACCTAATAGACATCTACAGAACTCTCCACCTGAAATCAACAAAATATACATTTTTTTCAGCACCACACAACACCTATTCCAAAATTGACCACATACTTGGAAGTAAAGCTCTCCTCAATAAATGTAAAAGAACAGAAATTATAACAAACTATCTCTCAGATCACAGTGCAATCAAGCTAGAACTGAGGATTAAGAATCTCACTCAAAACTGCTCAACTACATGGAAACTGAACAACGTGCTCCTGAATGGCTACTGGGTACATAACGAAATGAAGGCAGAAATAAAGATGTTCTTTGAAACCAACGAGAACAAAGACACAACATACCAGAATCTCTGGGATGCATTCAAAGCAGTGTGTAGAGGGAAATTTATAGCACTAAATGCCCACAAGAGAAAGCAGGAAAGATCCAAAATTGACACCCTAACATCACAATTAAAAGAACTAGAAAAGCAAGAGCAAACACATTCAAAAGCTAGCAGAAGGCAAGAAATAACTAAAATCAGAGCAGAACTGAAGGAAATAGAGACACAAAAAAACCCTTCAAAAAATAAATGAATCCAGGAGCTGGTTTTTTGAAAGGATCAACAAAATTGATAGACCGCTAGCAAGATTAATAAAGAAAAAAAGAGAGAAGAATCAAATAGATGCAATAAAAAATGATAAAGGGGATATCACCACCGATCCCACGGAAATACAAACTACCATCAGAGAATACTACAAACACCTCTACGCAAATAAGCTAGAAAATCTAGAAGAAATGGATAAATTCCTCAACACATACACCCTCCCAAGACTAAACCTGGAAGAAGTTGAATCTCTGAATAGACCAATAACAGGAGTTGAAATTGTGGCAATAATCAATAGCTTACCAACCAAAAAAAGTCCAGGACCAGATGGGTCCACAGCTGAATTCTACCAGAGGTACAAGGAGGAACTGGTACCATTCCTTCTGAAACTACTCCAATCAATAGAAAAAGAGGGAATCTTCCCTAACTCATTTTATGAGGCCAGCATCATCCTGATACCAAAGCCTGGCAGAGACACAACAAAAAAAGAGAATTTTAGACCAATATGCTTGATGAACATTGATGCAAAAATCCTCAGTAAAATACTGGCAAACAGAATCCAGCAGCACATCAAAAAGCTTATCCACCATGATCAAGTGGGCTTCATCCCTGGGATGCAAGGCTGGTTCAATATACACAAATCAATAAATGTAATCCAGCATATAAACAGAACCAAAGACAAAAACCACATGATTATCTCATAGATGCAGAAAAGGCCTTTGACAAAATTCAACAACCCTTCATGCTAAAAACTCTCAAGAAATTAGGTATTGATGGGACGTATCTCAAAATAATCAGAGCTATCTATGACAAACCCACAGCCAATATCACACTGAATGGGCAAAAACTGGAAGCATTCCCTTTGAAAACTGGCACAAGACAGGGATGCCTCTCTCACCACTTCTATTCAACATAGTGTTGGAAGTTCTGGCCAGGCCAATTAGGCAGGAGAAGGAAATAAAGGGTATTCAATTAGGAAAAGAGGAAGTCAAATTGTCCCTGTTTGCAGATGACATGATTGTATATCTAGAAATCCCCATTGTCTCAGCCCAAAATCTCCTTAAGCTGATAAGCAACTTCAGCAAAGTCTCAGGATACAAAATCAATGTACAAAAATCACAAGCATTCTTATACACCAATAAAAGACTAGACAAATTTAAAGAGCTCAATAATCCCATTTGACTAGTGGCGAATACATTGAACAGTGCTGTTATAGTGAGTCTGTTGGGTGAAGGAAGTGACAAGCCTGAATATGCCTACTAAACTCAGGGAGCAAAAGCACATGTTAATTATCCCCCACAAGAGATAGTGAAATTATATAGGCCAGGAAACTTCCTTGTAAACCTAAGGTTAGGTTCCTCTTCACTGAGGGAGGCAGTATTCTAAGTAACCTGGATGAAACCCACTCCACCTTGTTATGGCATATGCAAGACAGAAAACACATTTGGTGTCAAAATAGAATTGTAAGCCCCCGCACAGATTTAGCACAAGCCTGCTTTGGGATGTCTCTGACCCCAGAATTCCATGGGGTGATCAGGAGCTGACCCAGCCAAGTTTTTGGAGCTTTGCAAAAAGATCTCTTCTTCCGTCACAAGCAGGCGCAATGCACACTTGGCAGAGAATTATGTGGCTTGCACTGGATATCTTTAGTACCATTGCAGAGGGGTTTCTGGGGAGTAGGGGGTAGCAACACTGGTGGAAATCAGGATCCAAGGATGGGCAAGGGTCCTAGAAGGCTCATTCCAACCAAATCCAATATGCCACACAGCAAACGTGACTAAAGTTCTGGGGAATGGTATGAGGAGCAACCAGCTGGAGGTGCAAGAAAGTTAGAGTTTCTTCTTTGGATCTCATTCATATCAGACTCTAGGTCTCAGGTCCACTCCAGTAACAATGACAACAGCAACAGTGTTAGTGGTACTGGCCAATCAATGAGCATCTCCTGCCATTAAAATTTTTTTAAAACTATGTGATGACTACATTTACAATAGCACACACTTACTAGATGTACAGCATATGCCAGTTACTCTTCAAAGTGCTTTCATGTACTTTTTATTATATTTTAGATCTTTAAAAGATGAATAATTTTTACCGTCACTTTAAAAATGAGACAACTGAGGCCGGGCGCGGTGGCTCATGCCTCTAATCCCAGCACTTTGAGAGGCCCAGGTGGGTGGATCACGAGGTCAGGAGTTTGAGACCAGCCTGGCCAACATGGTGAAACGCTGTCTCTACTAAAAGTACAAAAATTAGCCGGGTGCAGTGGCGCCTGCCTGTAATCCCAGCTACTCAGGAGGCTGGGGCAGGAGAATCACTTGAACCCGGGAGGCAGGGGTTGCAGTGAGCTGAGATTGTGCCACTGCATTCTAGCCTGGGCGACAGAGCAAGACTCCGTCTCAAAAAAAAAAAAAAAATGAGACAACTGAGATTCCAGAGTAACTTGTTTATTATCACACTGCTAGAAAGTAGAGAATTGAAATAGGAACTTTGTACATATGATCCCAAAAATATACATTAGACATTAGGAGCAATATAGAAATTGCAAAAGCATGAACAAGAAAGGGCTTTTCCTTTAGGCAGAAAAAAGGTTGACAGCAGATCTTTTTTGTCCAACAGATGGTAGGGTTGTCTTAGACCATTTGGGATGCTATAACAAAATGTCATAATATTGGTAGTTTATAAAAAACATAAATTTATTTTTCAGTTATGAAAACTGAGGAATCTAATATCAAAGTGCTGGCAGAATCAGTGTCTAGTGAGGACCAACTTCTGGGTTTATAGAAGGCATCTTGCTGCACCATCACATGGTGGAAAGGACAAATGAGCTTCCTTAGGCCTTATGTTAATGTACTGGAGCTCTCATGACCTAATCACCTCTTTAAAAGCCCTATCTCCTAATACCATCACCTTGGGGATGAAGATTTCAACATATAAATTGGTGGGATGGGGACGTACAGGCACAAACACTCAAACTGTAGCAAAGGTGTTAGAAAGTTTTATAGTGATAGAGTTGTAGCTGAGGACTTGACTACCTGACTAGAGCTAATGTTTCCCAGGCCCCTTTTGGGTTGATGTGCCCAAATGACTATGTTCTCAACAATGATATGTGAACAGATATGTGTCACTTCCTTTCTGGAACCTTAGAAAAGTAGGAATGCATCTGCTTTCTCTTACTCCTTCCACTGGCTATAACCTGAGCATGTCAGGCACTTAGTTTTAGCCACAGATGTGATGAAAATGTCCTGTTTGCTGATGCAGTTATGTCTTAGAAGGAATTTTATTACACCAGTGACTGTGAGGATCAGAGCTGTTCTCCCTTCCCGGACAGCTCGCTTACTATATTTTATAACTCTATAAGATGAGTATTTCGATCTTCATTTAGAAGATGAGACAACTGAGGTTATAACGTAATAGAGAAAAAAGCATCTATAATCTTTTTGTAGGTCTTTCTGTTATTGCAGCTTCTCTAGACCATACAAAACACAGAGGAAGCTGCTACTGTCAAGTTAGGACTATGCACATAAGCATTGCAGAAGGTGGCTTGCCCTCCCTGTCATCCCTATCAGCAACACAAATGAAACCAATATGCAGCATATCTTGCAATGAAGAGAGACCTCAAGGACTTTGAGTGCTCAGAATCTAAGCTAGTGTGACTTAAGAAGAAGAGTATGCTTGTCATAAGTAAATTTTATAATTGCTATCACAAAGAACTATATATAAAATTAGCCAATCTGTATTCCATATTTATAATAATAAATATGGTGAAATATACCAAGCTATATGGGACTATACAGACAAAAAGAAAACTATCCAGAGGCCCATAATCTAAGGTTAAGAGACATTTAGCTTCTCAGTTCATGGATTGCCGTAGGTGAACAGGAAGAATATTATAGCCATTACTTTTAAACATGTGAACAAATTAAATGTAAAATGATATGAACAGCTTTGGAAAGAAATAAACTCTGTACTCAAGATAGTTAAGTGGAGTCACATAGTAGTCAACTAGTGCTAACCAGGGCCAGGTAACAAATGACACTGAAGTTCTCACTAGTCAAAAACAGGTAGAATTCATTTATCATTCATTGGTCTAAAGACAAGTTGTGGCTCAGCTAGGATCATCCACTGGGGTCCAATTTGCAGCCTGGGTTCAAGTTGACTCTGTATGTCTCCTCACTGACTTTGGCACAGCCAGCTAGCTTGGACATCCTCTCCTCACACAAACACAAAAGCACAAGAGAGCGAGTGGGAACGCACGCTGCCCCTGAAGATGTTGAAACTTCTGCTAACGCTCCCTTGATTAAAGCAGCTCCTATGGCCAAACCCAACACCAAGGGACAGATAAACTCAATCCTGCTGTGGCTGCCAATTCACATGGTGAAGCTATGAATGGATCATTATGTAAGATTGGAAGTGAAGACTTGAAACCAATAATAAGCCAATTCCTCGCTGGTTGGAGTGGAAATTTAGTTCTAATTATAAGTCTTACATACTTTCCACTAAGTCCTATTGCCCTGAAATTTATTTTGTTTTTTCATATATGAATTCTCACTTAGTCTAAACAATATTCTTATGAAGTAAGTATCACTGATCTCACATTAGAGATGAGGAGCCTGAGGCTCGTAAAGTTTGAATAACTCAGAAAATGTCAGACATTAAGTAGTGGCAGAACTGAAGTTCATATTAGGTCTTTTTGAATTCATACTCTTTAAAATGTGAAAGAATTAAATAATTTTACATAACTTTATAATGCATGCCCAAAGGACTTTCATTGCATGAACTACTCAGAAAGCCTTAATTCAGCATCTACTGTGTGAGAGGCACCACAGCAAGCCCTCAAAAAAACAAATTCACAAACATATAATCTTTAACTTCAGCTTCATGTCCAGGTTAACTAAACAACATGCTTAGTCAGTTTGAATTACTCATGTCTTGCTTGATGAACAATGAGCTATTTTACAGCATTATGATAATTCCTAGTCACACACAGTGCAACTCCTTTTGGTCACTGGTATTTGTTTTGGCTTTACTTGCATCTCCCATTTCAAAACATGTTTTTTTCCTAAAGAATCAATTGTTTATTTATTTTTGCTCATAAGGACTCACACATATATCAGAGAGGTATCCCTGTTACAAATATTTACTAACTAGATTTTTCTTTAAGACACACATTTCCTTTAGGTGAGCATGAATTCGACATTTGATCCAGCATGCTTGTTTGGTTATTTAAAGTTTTTTAAACTTCCAATTTAAAAAAATAACCTGCCACAATATTTTTTCTATTGTGTTTATTTTAAATAATTCTTAGCTGAATTCACACAATTCATGCTGTAAATGTCAGGTGAGTAAAATGGAATATTATTTGAAAATAGTTATCATAATGTTTGTGAATGGAGAAATGAACAGAGACCTTAGTATTACTAGAAATGTTGTGGTGCTCTGGATAAGTTAGATAAAGAGACAGGTTTGATATTTATTTGAATTATGTAACTCAAGGAAAAGATGTCAAAAATTAATAAAAGTACTATTTTGACAAGCATAATGATAATTTGAATCATTTATAATTGTTCCATTATAATGGAGTACAAGGTTGGAAGATTGCCATCCATATTTTGTGAATGTAGGGCATGTTAAATCCCCTCCGACGTGTTCCACCAACCAATTGGATGCCACTAATTGATATGGTGATATTTTATTTCTCCTAAACTTCATTTTTTAGAATTTTTGGCCCGGTGCAGTGGCTCACACCTGTAATCCCAGCACTTTGGGAGGCCGAGGCAGGTGGATCATGAGGTCAGGAGTTCAAGACCAGCCTGTCCAAGATGGTGAAACCCTGTCTCTACTAAAAATACAAAAATTAGCCAGGGGTGGTGGCAGGTGCCTGTAATCTCAGCTACTCAGGAGGCTGAGGCAGGAATTGCTTGAATCCGGGAGGCGGAGGTTGCAGTGAGCTGAGATCATGCCGCTGCACTCCAGCCTGGGTGACAGAGCGAGACTCTGTTTCAAAAAAAAAAAAAAAAAAAAAAAACTACAACAACAAAAAAAGAATAAAAAAGAAAATAAAATTTTCTTTTAAAGCAATTTCTACCGTATGTTCTCCTCTCATTAAAAACAATTTACCAAGTGCCTCTTCTACATCAACTACTCTACTAGGTGGTTTCCATTCATTAGAATCATACATAAATCCACTCAGTGATTCCCACTTTTTTTTTTTTTTGAGACGGAGTTTTGCTCTGTCGCCCAGGCTGGAGTGCAGTGGCGCGATCTTGGCTCACTGCAAGCTCTGCCTCCCGGGTTCACGCCATTCTCCTGTCTCAGCCTCCCGAGTAGCTGGGACTACAGGCGCCCGCCACCAAGTCCGACTAATTTTTTGTATTTTTAGTACAGACGGGGTCTCACTGTGTTAGCCAGGATGGTCTCGATCTCCTGAGCTCATGATCCGCCCACCTCAGCCTCCTAAAGTGTTGGGATTACAGGCCTGAGCCACCGTGCCTGGCCAGTGACTCCCACTTTTAATAAAGTAACCAGCTTTGAATGTTTATGAATTTCTAATGCTACCACAATTTTAAAAGAGACTATATATACCATAAACAGATATGCAAAGCTGATTATTTCATATATAATAATATTTAAAGCTCTTAAGAGGGTAAGAGAAAAGGTACAAGTAACAACATTGACAGAAAGGTAACCTTAAAACAAATAATTCATATTAAATTCTCTTTTGCCTGGTATATTTCAGACCTACCAAAATAATTGACACTAAATCCTTTAGGTAATGGATAATTTTGAATGGTGATAATGCTACCTGCACTTATAGAATTCTAATTGCTTTATTTTATTAATATTTATTTACTTAATTTATGTATTTATTATACTGTAGTTATTTACTTTATCAGTTTATTTATTGCAATTTACCTAGTCACTGGCATCCTTGGCTGACAACAGATAAATGTATGTGTTTTAGTAGCAGTATTAGCTTCATTAAAAATTTAGGTAACTTGATTTGCTTGTGAATTTAACCTGCTAGGTAAGTTTCCTATTAAGTGAAATTACAATATATGTTATTATCTTTAGAAATAATCTATCGAATGTGTTCATGAAAGGACATGGATAATTTTGTAAAACAAATCAATAAAAGTAGATAGTTTTGCTAAAATTTAAGTGAAACTCAATTATTTGTGAGTTATTATGCGCTCAAAGTATAAAAGCGCATTTACCATCTCAATATTGAAAAGCTAATTGGGTATGATATGGCTCCAACAGAAGCCAATCCTAATTCTTTTTTCTTGTCAGTACCATTCATACTTAGCAGCTGTTCAATAAATTCTAAGAACAATGTAGTGGAAGATTTCTGCCATAGCAGGAAAGAAAACACTGACTTCAGGGATGAGTCACTCAAGGCAAAGGATACATGAGATACATTACACAGAATTTTAGTATTATATTTTATTGCCCTTAATATACCTTGGCATAGCATGGCAATAATGCTAAATGAAAAAGTAGGGGCCGGGCGTGGTGGCACACACCTGCAATCCCAGCATTTTGGGAGACCGAGGTGGATGTATCACCTGAGGTCAGGAGTTTGCGACCAGCCTAACATGGTGAAACCCCGTCTCTACTAAATACAAAAAAAAAAAAAAAATAGCTGGGCCTGTGTCTGTAATCCAAGCTACTTGGGAGGCTGGACAGGAGAAACCCCGTCTCTACTAAAAAAAAAAACAAAAACAAAAACAAAAAATAGTTGAGCATGGTGGCCCATGTCTGTAATCCAAGCTACTTGGGAGGCTGAGACAGGAGAATCACTTGTACCTGGGAGGCGGAGGTTGCAGTGAGCCTAGATTGCACCATTGCACTCCAGCCTGGGCAACAAGAGCAAAACTCCATGAAAAAGAAAAGAAAGAAAGAAAGAGAGAGAGAGAGGAAAAGAAAAGAAAAGAGAATAGAATAGAACAGAACAGAACAGAACAGAACAGAACAGAACAGAACAGAACAGAACAGAACAGAACAGAACAGAACAGGACAGAATAGAATAGAATGGGAGAGAGTGGGAAGACATATGATTATAATTTGTGAAATGTTTGTGTAGTGCGTGTGTGTGTGTGTGTGTGAGACACAGAAAGAGAGAGTGTGTGTGTGTGTGTGTGTGGAGAGACAGTACAGAGGAGGGAAAGGAGCAGAGGAGAAGAGAGGGAGGGAAGAGAAGGAGAGGGGAGAGAAAGAGGGAGAGGGAGGCATGGAAAAATACTGATAGAAAATAAAAATTTGTCAGTTTTCTCCAACTATGAAGGAAATTTTTCTTCTTTTTTCTTTCCTTTTTTATTTTAACAACTAAGTACTTTTATAACCATTTAAAAAAATCTTAATGCCTTTACCTTGAGACATGATGGAAAAATGTTACAGGTACAAAATGTAGAAATATAACCAGTGTTTTAGAATTCTGACCTCAGGAACATGTGTATGACCTATTTTTAAAACTATAGCATTTTTTCTTGATATGTTTCCGTGATTGGAATCAATTTTGTAAGTGCATGCTACAAAGTGACAAGAATCACTCAATTTTTATTGTTGTTGCGGATGATTATCAACAATATTCCAGTGGGAGGTACTGTAATTGGCACTGCTCTACAAAACAGAATTATCTGTATAACACGTGTTTGTGAAACCTACTGCATATCCAGCCCAACATAGATGTACTTGCTATACAGACTATTGTTAAGCATATGTTTTGCTTCAGAAGATAAAGCTAAAAGAATAAAAAAAGATAATTTCTGGAAAAAAAACATTGTTCAAACAGAATATAGAACTAAATTATAAAATTTTAGTATAATTTATATGTTAAGTTTCAAATACGGCTACATATGAACTAGCAAAGTCAGGTGAAAATTCATGAGGAAGATAGAATGGGTTTTAGCTTTAAAAATGAAGAAGAAAAAGAGGAAGAAGAGAAAGGAAGAAGAAGAAGGAGGAGGAAGAAGAGAAAGGAAGAAGAAGAAGGAGGAGGAAGAAGAAACTGATATAAATAGAGCATATGCTTAAGTGAAGCATTGTGCTTTGCACAGGTTATCTCGTTTAGTCTTCAAAGAACATTATAAGAAATACAATTTTCTTAATTTTACAGATAAGTAAACCTACCTGTAAGAAAGATAGGATTCCAACCCTGCCACACTGTTTTCAGATTTATTTTATTCTCATTTTCTGCCCTAATTCTAATAATCAGATAATTTTGGCTAAGACCATCAAAGATGATTAATACACACACACACACACACACACACACACACACAAACACCCCACCAGATTGCCCAGAATTTCCTTTCCTCGCTGACTGTACTGTTCTCTATCCATTTGTCACGAGTTGGCTGGTTCATCTTGGACACCCTAATACCAAGCATTTGTCGAATTATGAGTAAGACTGCCAAGAATTTTTAAATTGCCAAAAAATCTAAACATATATCAGAATAAACCGGGAGCTTGTGAAAACTATAGATTCACAGATCTTCAAGCTCCAGGTATTTTTATTTTATTTATCAAGTTTCTTAAAATCTGTGGTTTACAGAAATTCTCACTAACGCAGCCTTGCTAGAAGAGCACTTGAGATTAATAGCTTGTATCTTACCCATGGATCCGTTGTTCCAAGTCTTAGCTAACTCTAGTAACGTAATCTCTCTCAAGTCACATCATCTCTGAGGCCATTCTGTTATTCACTTCACAGGCAAACTTTTAATGATGACCACCTATGAGTCAGCCACTGTGCCAAACTCTGAAATTTAAAAAAAGTGCCTTCTTTTACAATGTTCATTATTGACAGAGAGAGATAGTGAGCCAAAAAGCACAGTCCAGTAGATATCAGAATTGGTTTATGCCTAAGGATTGGAGAGACCATATAAGACGGACATTGCAATTTCCTGGCTATCACCACTTTCACTGGCTCTTCCTTTTGGTGTTTCTTCCCATGTAGTCTTCTGGAGGTTTTATTTACATCATTTCATTTAATCTTTACAACACTATCAAAAAGACAAACAGTAGTAATTTCTTAGGATAAGGAAACGAGGACTAAGAGGAATTTAAATAATTATCCAAATGTATACACGCAAAACAACAGCTGTCCAAAAGTGAAAAACTATACCCTTTACACTTTGCAAATTGCCAAAAATGTTGAAGAGGTTTATCTCAGAAAGTAAATAGTACAGCCAATCCTTTGTCTAAGGAAATAGCTTGAATTTTAAGCTCTTCTCCTAGTTTGAATAAGTAACACATCCAGTCAATTTGAACAGTGTATGTCTTGCTTGGTGAGCAATGAGTTATTTTACAATGACTAGAATTCAAAGTCAGACACAGCCTCCTTCATTGTTGGCTCATATTTGCTTTGGCCTCTGGTATGAGTCAGACCACAACTCATGTTCTTTTCCCAGGAAGCCATTTCATTTCCTTTCATTAGAACCTGTGCCCATATTGTTTGCACACTGCTATTCATAAAATATTTTGTGGTGTATCAAGAAAATAAAATTGCAGATTAAAAGACTGAACTGAAATTATATCATATTCAAGCAAATCCTTCCTCCATAAGGTAAAATATTTGCTGTAGTACTAGTGAATCTTATTTATCAATGTTAAGATTAAAACTAAGACCTGATTTTAAATCTCACAGCTAGAGTCTACTTTGAAAGAATTAAAAGTCCAGTGAGAGGATCTCATTCTTTTTTATGGCTGAATAGTACTTTATTGTGTGTATGTACTACATTTTCTTTATCCATTCATCTGTTGATGGATACTTGGGGTGGCTTTCATAGCGTGGCTATTGTGAATAGTGCTGCAATAAACATGGAAGTTCAGACATTTATTTGATATAGTGATTTCTTTTGGTGACACATGTATTTAAATGATATCAAGATTACATAGCTTTAACGGAGCAAAGTTTAAAGCTACCATTCAGAGCTAGCATTTCATCATGGGTATTTGAGGGAAGATGGTGAATCAAGGGAGCATGACCTTGGGGATTAGATTTGAAATTCAAACATTTACTACCACTACTTGAAGAGGGGTAGAGGGAAGACAGTCATAAGGGTTGAAATATAAGTGTTGAGGTATATGAGAAACATGGATTGTGTGTGTGCATTTGATTTCCAATTCTTCACCTGCTGTTTTTCATTTTTGTCTCCCGATAATAGACTTTTCCTTCTTGAGATACTGCCACCGGGAATCAAGTAGTAAAAATACACACCACTGGCATCCAGTATCAAAACCACATAAATAAGAAATATATGTGAACTTCTTGCTAATTAGAAAACACTTGGCCAAGCACAGTAGCTCACATCTGTAATCTCAGCACTTTGGGAAGTTGACATGGGATGATCACTTGAGCCCACAAGTTCGAGACCAGCCTGGGCAATGTAGGGAGTTCCCGTGTCTACAAATAATTTTAAAAATTAGCTGGGCCTGGTGGCATGTACCTATGGTCCCAGCTACTTGGGAGGCTGTGGCAGAAGGACCCTCTGAGCCCTGAGCCTGGGAGGTTAAGGCTGCAGTGAGCCGTGATCATGCCACTGCACTCTAGCCTGGGAAACAGAGCAAAACCCTGTCTCAAAAAAAAAAAAAAAAAAAAAAAAAAGAAAAGAAAGAAAAAAAAGAAAAAGAAGAAAAAAGAAAAGAACAGTTTATGTTTAATTTTCTAAATGTATTTCCAACATAGAAAAATTTCCCAGATATTTGAAGCATTCTGAAGTCTTACCAAATATCCCAAAAGAAATGCTAAACTAAAATTTATACCTAATAAATTCCAGCTATTTCCCAGAATTAATCTGATGGGTCATAGCAAAAAAAGTTTTAATATTTTATGTAACAAACAATTTTTTTTTCATTTTCCTGGTAGATTAATTCAGCCTGACCTCACTGCTAACAAATTCTGCTTCAAATAATTTTTGTTTTTCTTTGTTCTTGAAGTTTAGGAATGAATTCTCTTCACTCATTTTATTCAATTTCTCCAATAGTTTTATTCATATTATCTGATAATAAAATAACGTAATTCCGTTTTATCTTGAGCAACCATACCAATAATTTATTGTAAGGAATTTGAAATACAAAAACTTTTGAATACAAATAATCATGGCTAGAGCTGCTAGTGAATAAGATATGAGCAATTTCATTGAAAGCCTATTCTGAGGACTATAAGATTTTGGATAGAGATAGCCAAGAACATGGGAAACATCTATCAGACAAAGAATAATTCACAAAAATTGTTCAAAGTGTTATGGGAAAGTTTCTATCGGATTTTGAGAAATCAGAAAGGTCTCATGGAGAAGCTGACATTTCATTTTTAAAAAATTATTTGAGAAAGAAATAGAATGTGTCAAAACAAATAAGAGGCGAGAGTTATGGTCCAGAAGGAAATAGTATCAGCAAAGGTTCAAAGAAAAAAGGAAAACAAAATGTGCATTTAGGGAGATCAAGGCATTCATTTTCTCCATGGTATTCTCTACTTACCACTACCTGGAATTTGTCACAATATGTAGTGGTCTTTTATTTATGTCTTTCTCCTCGTAAGACTATGTGTTGTTCAAAAATGAAGACCTTATTTTATTATCTTTATATATTTATAATTTATATCTATATAATTTCCAGTATATAGAAAGTTATTTATGTTATTGAATAAAAAAAGAATGAATGAATATTTCAGTCCAAAAGAGATGTAAGGGAATGGTTGGTGACAAGGATAAAAGAAAAGATTGAAGTAATAATGTTGTAAAAAGGAAGAGGTGAATAACCACTGAAGGATTTTGAGTAAAAATTTGGTGTAAATGAACAATGCTTTAGAAAAATAGCCTGACTGCATCAAGAAGACTATACTGAAATGGATATAAATTGAAGGAAGGAAGAAGTCCAGTCCAAAAGTATAAGTAATAATTTAAGTCAGAATCAAGTTAGTAGCCATGAACATGGGCTTGTGGAAGGCAATGCTCTAGCAGAGTTGCAGAAATGGTTCTGCTGCCTGCCTCTTTTGCCCCACAGAAATGAAAGATATGCCTCTAAGGGCCTACACCTATGAAAGCATGGCCTGGTCATGAGTTAGATGTTTCCCTCACAACAATGTGAGGGTTGAAAATAGTCTCTAGGCCTAGGGTAGACTTGGTCCTTTGGACATAACCATCTATTTATGTCCACAGTTGTCTCCTTCTGCGGCCTGCCTGTCTGATTGCCTTCTTCCTGGGCCTCTGATGCTCACTTCAGTTTCCTCACAAAAGTAGATTTTGGCTCTATACCCTACCCTGGGCAGTCAGCACTCCACTTCCATACTCTGTATTCTGCCAGACTAATTCTCCAGAAAATGGTGGTGCTCATAGTCTGATAACATCCTTGCTGATATAGGACTCAGGTACCCATATGATACTGATGAATGATACCACTCCAAAACATGCAAATTGAATTCCTGCTTTATTCTAGAACAGACAATAGATCATTATTGGCCTTGACCTAATGATTTGAAGAACTGGTTGCCCTGGCTTTTTGCTTGTCTTTCATTAAAAACTTCCCTATACCACACGGGCAAGCCATCCCTTTTAAGAGGTATGATTAATAGACTTCAGCAACAGATTAAATACAACACATCACAGTTTCTGGAATAAAAAAAATCAATCTGAGATTTTTAGTTTGCTTAGTTGAGAAAATGACAGTTTCCTTAACAGAATAGAGGTGAGAAAGGGAAAATATGAGGATGGCAGATGGGAGGAGAGCAATAAGTTTGATTTCAGATGTCATAAACTTGAGATGTTAAGTTACAACTAGAACTAGTTGCAAAAGAATGGTTGGAACTTAGAGGAAAAGTCAAGTCTAAATATTCATGTTTTTAATTAAACAATAAAGATGCAGAGACTTAATTAAATCACACTTACGGTAATTGAATGGTCAATAATACAAAGAAAATGAGTTCACAAAGAAATAAAGGAGATAGAGGAAAATCTTAGTAAATGATTAGGGAAAGTTGGGAGAAGAGAGACTGAATAGAAGCTAAGAAAGAAAGATTTCAGAAAAAATATATAAACTATATCAAATTTCCCAAATAAGTCAAGGATAAAGATTTGTTGTTGATGTCTAGAGCTTGGAGTTGATCTTTGTGGGAACATTTCAGGAATGTGACAAGAATGAAAGCCAGGTTGAGGGAGACAAAGCAGTGGGAGTCAACAAGATGGAGTCAAAAGTCTGCCCAAGTTTCAAGAACTTTGGTATTGAATCAAAGAGGAAAAGAAGGTATAATTCAAAAGGGAATTCGATTGGGATGAAGTTTTCTCTTCTTTAGAATAGGAAAAGCTTTGAACACTTTTGTCAGCAGTGAAGAAACCAGCAGAGAAAAAGTGACAGAAGACATTGAAAAAACATTCAGGAAAATGGATGAGCAAAATTCCAGAGAAACCGAGAAACAGGGATTTGTAATTGTCTTCTCATAGACAGCAACAAATCAAAGAAGGGAGACCAAGATTTATAGAGGCTTTAGGAAATTAGAAGTAAAGCAGAGAGCTCAGGTAAAATGATAATAAACTAGTCAAATATAAAAAGAGCACTCAGTTTTACTAGCCTGAGACAATCAGGAATAAGTAGGGTCATCTTCCAAAATGACATTTCAAGTATGTTGTCATTTCAAATAATAAAATAACAGGCTTCTTTAATCCAAAATTCAACCAAGATGTGTATTGCCTTAACATATGGATTTGAAAAGTTAGATCTATTTAATGCAAGATCATGCTTTCATGTTTACATTTGTCAGGAGCCCAGCATACAAAAAATACTTAATACATATTTGTTCCTAAGTAAATTGGTAAAACAAAAACACAAATAGTTTATATTTTTTAATAGATGGTTAGCCTTAACTACCCACATACTTATTATACAAACACACAGAGAACTATATGTATACTTGTTGGGTGGCTGCATAGCTCATGGAGGGGGGCCTCTCTCATTACCTCAGTCACAGAACCCCAAATTCTCAACACTTGCAATAGGGTAAGTTGTAATCCTAAAGCAGCTTGTAATACTTGCATGAATCACCTTCACAATGGACTGCATCTGGTTTTTATCCGTAGGTACATCATTCCCCAAACAGTAACACATTCCAAGTTAACTAAATATCTGGATTGAATAGGTGAGAATATAAGAGTTCCTTCCCTGTTGTTATAGTTTGAATGTATTCTCCAAATTTTCACATGTTGAAAACATAATCTCTCCATCCTCATGAATAGATTAATGTCATTATCAGGGGAGTGTGTTTGTTATTACAGGAGTGGCTTTGTTATAAAAGCAAGCTCTCTCTGACTCTCTTGCTCTTGCCTCCTAACCATGTGATGCTCTCCACCCTGTTATGAGGCAACAAGAAAGTCTTCACCAGATGTAGCCCCCTCAACTTTGGACTTTCCAGCCTCCAGAACATTGAATTTAATAAACTTCTTTTCTTTATACCTTATCCTGTTTGTGGCATTTTGTTACAGCAACAGAAAATGAACTGACACTTCTCACTGTCTTCTCCACAGCCACTACATGAGAAATTCAATTCCAAATCACCACTCTTAGTCCTAAGTGGTGTGGAGCTCTTCAAGTCAGCTTACCCATGTATGAATTGACTAATCATAATAAACAAAGTTACTGTTTCTTATAAAATAACTTATTTTATAAATTCTTTAGGCACTTGCTAAAATGAATAGAAAAAAGTGAGGTCCACCATCAATTCCAACATTAAGAACTCGTATTTTAGTTGGAAAGAAATGCACAGTTTGGAATCCTATGTAATCAAGATAAGAGAACAACAATTTTCCAAATGCTTTCCGTGGTGGGCCAGCGTGGAAACTTAACTCTCTCACACAGACAGCAAGGTATTATCTCACTTCACAGAGGAAAAAACAGTTTCAAAAGAAGTAATTTGTTCAAGCTTTAGATGCCTGTTAAGTGGCTACACATGCATTTGGTTCTCCAACTACCCCACACTGCTAAAGTAGCAGAGGTGTATTTTTTTTTTTTTTTTTTTTTTGAGAGAGTCTCACTCTGTTGCCATGTTGGAGTGCAGTGGTGTGATCTTGGCTCACTGCAACTTCTGCCTCCTGGGTTCAAGTGATACTCATTCCTCAGCCTCCTGAGTAGCTGGGATTGCAGGCACGCACCACCACACCCATCAAATTTTTGTATTTTTAGTAGAGACAGGGCTTCACCATTTCATTGAATAGGAGTTTACTAGGTAAAGTTTTACAGAAAAAAAAGTCAAGATAGCTCTGAAATCTTAGTTATTTTATCCTCTGTGAAGCACTCCCTCTCTAAATAGATTCTGATTCTCTGTTTTGTGTAGATTACACTCTGACACCAAGCCCTGCCCTTGTGGGAAGTATGATAAGCCTCAAGGCAAACAATTCTTCCTTCACAATTGCAGTCTGGGCACCTGACAACATAGAATGACTCATTGGACTCCTGCCTCTTCTACTTCATTCTTACCATGAGCTCCCCTAGAAGATGTAGTCTTCCACCATTACCAAAATCTGCAACCAGAAAGATCAAGCTCTAGGAAGCAGCACACACTATATTCCTGTGTGGAAACAAAGTAATCCTCATCAGATCATCTAACTTGCTGTTGCTGTAAGGACTGTGAATTGGTAGCAATAAATAAGGCATGGGAAATAGGAGGGAAAACACCATCAATGACAATAAAAACTGAATGTGAAATTTGACTTCCTGAGTTTAATTTATAGTTCTGTCTCTTTCTAGCTGTGTGACCATAAACGAGTTACTTATCTCTCCACATCTTAAACTCTTCAGGATTGTGTGCATTCAAAAGAAACAATGGCATTATAATGTATATGAAGCACTGACAAAGAATACCTGGGACACAGTAGGTGCTCAAAAATAATATCCGTTAACACCAAGAGGAGCATACCTTCTGGCAGGAAATTTAAGACATCTATAAACTGCACATATATATTAAGTGCCATATAAATAAAACAAAATTTCTGTAATGTGGAGGGAGGGCCTGGGAGTAAGCTTTCTGTCACTCTGCAGAGAACCCTTGAACATGTAAAATACCCTCTTACTTTTTACCAGAAACCCAGAACTTTGTGAGGGGATGCAAAACAAGAGCGCTTCTTATTTGTTCCCTGTGAATTTAGCTTGAGTTTCTGATATTTGACCCCTGCCATAGATTCAATCTGTTTCCATTTAGATCTGTCCATCTGTCCAGAATCTCTTGACACTGATCTGCCCAACCTACTTGCTGTCTTCATCCTCTGGGTTGGAAAGAATCTAGATTCTTCAGAGTGTCTACTGTTTATACACTACTTCTTTCCAGGCCACCTTCTGTCTGTGAGTTCCTGTCTGAGTGCCTCATAGCTGATTTTGTACCTTTCACTAAGTCCAGTTTCCATTCCTGGTTTCTTTTTATTCTGCCCTGCCCATGACCTAATCAGTGCCCATTTTTATAACCAGACTTTTTTGTGCCACTTAAAATTCCTGACTTTCTTCCCAAACCTGTTCATTATAATCTTCAGATTCTTCAGCATCAACATAGGAGCCATCAATGCTGTGGATTCCCCCTCATTCCCTAGAAGCCTGTAACACATTATTCCAGGCATCTGACCCAGAATGTGCAGACTCATTCCTTGCATTGCCTGGTCTTCCAACATCTATAATCTCCTTTCCTGCAAGCACAAGAGCCCTGTTGTGAGAAATCACCAAAGCCATCCTATTTGGCTATCTCCCAGGTTACAGGCTTTGACAAAGTAGCAATGACCATCTTGAAGGAGCAGTCAACTTCCTGATGGAAAGAATTCCTCTTGGAATTGAAATGAAAAAGCATATGTGGTCAATTAGCATAAATTTTGGGATAATTTTTTTTCACCAGATCACCTAATTGCTATACTCTACTGTTTAGTGAGCTTGATTAAAAGACAGTGAAGTGAGCACAAGTTTTAGTCGGGTTATGTTGTAAAAAAAATTTTTTTAAAAAGAAGCTGACACCTACCTTGAGGGTTAATGTGAATTGTATTAGTTTCCTAGGGCAGAGGTAACAAACTACTACTGCAAACTGGGTTGTTTACAAAAATAAAAATTTATTCTTACATAGTTCTAGAGGCCAGAGCCTGAAATCAAGGTGTCAGCAGAGTTGGTGCCTTCTGGAGATTCTGGGACAGAAATCATCCCACGCCTCTCTCCTGGCTTCTGGTGGCAGTTGGCAACCCTTGGCTCATGTTGCCACTATACTCTCTACCTCTGTCATCATGTGGCATTCATCCTAGGCGTTTCTCTGTGTCTTTGTTTTCTCTTCATATAAAGACACCGGTTATTGTATTAGGACCCACCTTAATCCAATATGTCCTCATCTTAACCTAATTACATCTGCAAAGATCCCATTTTCAAATAAGGTCACAGGGTGAAGTTCCAGGTAGACATAATTTGGGAGACACAGTATTCGACCCAGCATATGAATATTAGTGAGAAGGAATATAAAGCACCTAGCAAAATGTCTGGCACATAATTAGGGTTTAATAACTAGTAATTATTGGTACTTGTGGCTTACTAAATTGGCTATTCTGCACTGAGTAATGCTATAGTGCTGAGTGTGTAGTAAAGGTCAGAGCAATTTACAACCATGTCAGTATATCTTTCTCACTGTGTTTTTCTCCCAACCCGAGACAATTTAAGCTCAGTGCCCAAGGCAAGTAAATTTAAACCTGAAATCAATCAGTTTGCTCTGGTTTCTTGTAAGCCACGTTAGTACTCCTGAAATATAAGCAGGGAATTAACAGAGACCTCTAATGCCTTGAATTAAATTTTGAGCCAAACTTCACTGCATGCTAAAAATAGATTGCCTCATTGTTCACTAGTAAAGGGAGGATCCCTAACTGCTTCAAATTAAGTTGTGAGCTTTTTGTTTGTTTTAATTGCATACTTTTCTCTGTTCAGTCTTTGTGGAGTCCATGGCTGCTACTTCTCTACTGTTTATATAAATTTTATCTTGGTGCTAAAGTGAAAACTGTGGTATTTCTTAGACATAGGGCTTTGTAAGGAAAAAAAAATTACACCTGTTTTCCCAAGAGTTAATTGTGATTATGCTGGGAAATAGGAAACTGAACTGGAAGAATCTAGAGAATCCCTCTAGCAAGAATCTTCTGTTTCTCCTCTTGGACTTGCTGCCATTATCTTTCCCAAGCCAATTCCCAGTTGTTCTTCAATTATTTCAAATCAGCCACTATTTCTTCAAACTTTAAAATCTCATTACTGGATATTTCAGTTCAGAACTCCAGGATACACTATTTTAGTGCCCAAGCTAAATACTATTTAGCTTGAAAGAAAAAAAGAATATTCTGCCATATGTGACAATATAGATCAACCTCAAGGACATTATGCTATATAAGAGGACATTTAGTTACATAAGCCTTATTGTTTTCAATTTTTTCAAGATGTATATACTTTACAATAAACAGAAAATTAAAATTTTTTCTCACTACTTCCTTGCCTTGATATCAGATTTTTGCTATGTGTTTTTTGAGGTCAGGTGGTGACTACAAAGATACATTTTTTTCTAATTACACTATTCTGTCCATGAATCAAGCCAAACTACTAGAAAAAAACTGCATACCTGAATCATGTTTTACCATCCTGTACTTTTTTTTTTTACTTTTTCTTTTTTTCTTCTAAATTATTATATAATGTGGTGTCTCTAATACACTTTGAGGAACATTATAAGAAATAGCTTCATAGAGCACACTTCTGTATTTACCAAAATAATGTTGTGGAAAACATGGTTTAACACATGGCACCATATTTTCTCCCTGAGGACAAACAACAAAAATAGTTCTCCAGAATCAACACTGAGGAATGTTTTACTCCTCTGAGCAATTGCTTTTGCTTTATTGTATAGACCCTTTGAGATGGTTAATCAGCCCTAATTCTGTATTTTTGTGGTCTGCCAGAAACCTTAATGATGTATTTGTTTCCTATCACTAGAAAAGAGCAGCACAGTGGTGTGCTAATCACACTAGTGGTTTTATCTTATTTTTCTCACCTTCATACCCCCATTCCTCTGTTACGGTTTGCATGTTTCCTAATCTCATGTTAAAATATATCCCCAGTGTTGGAGATGGGGCTTTGATGAGAGGTGTTTGGGTCACAGAGGCAGTTTCCTTATGAATAAATTAATACCCTCCATTAGCGGTGAGTGAGTTCTTGCTCTATTGGTTCCCAAAGGAGCTGGTTGTTTGAACAAACCTGGTGCCTCCCTCTCTCTCTCTCTTCCTCTCTCTCTTTTTTCCTCTCTTGCCATGTGATCTTTATGCAAACCAGTTCCCTTTTGCTTTCTGCCAGAAGTAGAAGGAGCCTGAGGCCCTCACCATATGCAGTATCCCAAACTTGAACTTTCCAATCATGGGAATCATGAGCCAAATAACTTTTTTTCTTTATAAATTAGTGAGCCATAGGGATTCATTTGTAGCAACATTAAATGAACTAATACCCCTTTTTTATCTTATTTGCGTGCATCTTGCTACCTGCCTTAAGTCTTTTTAGAACAAGGCAAAGTAAAAGGAAAAATATCTAAATTAATAAAATTTAGTTTACACATGGTCTTGATTAAAGAAAACTGGTTGGATTAGACCTAGTTAAATTTAAATTATCTGTGGTTTCTAAGATGGCCATTAAGAAGAGAGTTCAGTTTTTCACTTTTCTAACCTACTTGTGAGATTCTTTAGAGTGTAGTATAGACATCTTATAATTCGAAAGTAGTAATGAGACTGAAAAATAGAAATTGTTGTTATTAAAATGTTACTGAGACCTAATTTTACAAAGGCCTTGTAGGCATTCTGTAGGTAAAATTGCATAGACCAACCATCTTCCCCTGGGAATCTAGAATCACAAATAAAAGGTTTACTACATTCAAATCAAGCAGCTTTGGATCCAAAAAGATTCAAACTAAGAAGTGTTTGTACCGTTCTAAGAAGTGAAGGATATATTCAGTTGTGGTTGAAAGAAGGTGCTGTAAAACACATTCATAAAAGAGCTTGTGCCTCTTTAAGGTAAACGAATGATAGTTCCCAGGAGCCACCAGGGTTTAAACAACTTCTGAGTTATTTCAAATAACATAAGACAAACATTCCAGGAATGACCTTATAAAACATTTTTCTATTTGCCCTATTAATTTCTTCAGATACCAGTTCACTAGGAGAAAGTAGAAACCTGTAAAATATAATGCTAAATCTATAAGTCCACAAGCTTAAATTTAAACATTTCAAGTAAATACATCCAAGTTGTAAAAATGTCAAAATATTCCCAGTACTTGACTTATTAAAAACAAAATTTCCCAGGCTAAAGCGAAGCAGGAGAGGAATGTTTGCTCCATCATTCTTTCCTCATCCCTAATTCCAAAAGTACTCCTCCCTTTGTATAATAAAAAGACAGTAATCATCTCAACTTGTCAGCATATATAATGCCATGTAATTGTCATGACATGCCACAAAATGTAGACAAATCATGTTTTTGAATTTTTTTTTTCAACTGCCAGGCCTATTACAAGGTAACCACATAAGCTGTTGGTATTATATTGCCATTCCAGCTTTTGTGTTACTGTAAATAATCACACCCATCATGTCAGAACCAACAAGGGTTGGGGTAAAGAGACAAATATTGTCAGTCTTATAGAATTGGCAATTACAGATATCATAACTTCAATTTTAGAAATTCAGTAGGAAAAGTCTATTTTATGTTAACAGATAATTGGCTCCACAGAGGAGGCAATTAAACATTGAAACATTGCAGATGCATTCTGGTTGGCAAATATAATGACTAAAATGCATTAAATCTCATTCTCAGGAACTTATACAAGATTTTAGGATCAAGTAGATATGTTTTTAAATGGTCAACTCCCACTTTCAAGTGATTTCAGTTATTTAAATAATTCAATAATGTCCTTGCAAAAATGGATTTGACATCCAAGTCTTTAATAATTTACAGAAGTATTAAGAGAGCACTTGCCATTAATTTTAGGAAAGGATTTTATATCCTGATGAGAATTCCTACTATAAAATTTTATTGGCTAATGAACATGAAAAACATAACCTTATTTCTAAATTAAGATACTTTTTTCTTAAAGTAAATGTAGAATATTCACCTAACTGCAAACTTGGTCAAGTGGAGATACGCAGACAGAATACCATATTAAGAAAAATAGATTTCAAATGCCCGAATTATTGTTCCACAGACTATGACTCTAAGATAACAATACTTACTCTTGGAGCCAACTGAACATCTTCCTTTTGGATATACATAAAATTGTACTTAAAATATGTTTTTGACTGATTAATTTACTTTTACCTAATCAGAACTATTTAGCAATAAAGCTCACAACTGCATGTGTAGTCACTAAAAAATAAACCTTAGATATTGTAAGGTTATATGAACATTTTAAAATCAGCCAAACTATTTTTTTCCAAAAGGTATTGCCAAATTTCACACTGACCAAACCATTAAAAAATAATAACAGCACACTAGATTACATGGTGGCCAAAAATATTTATACACTTTCACTTGTATGTTTCCAAATTTCACTAAGTTATGTTCAGTTTTTCCTCAGGAGAAATTCTCTTCAATTAATTCGTTTAAATTGGTATTGACTTTCAAATGCTTTATGAAAAATGTGATCAGTTAGGTTTCTTAAATCAAGAGTTAGCAGGCTGAAACTTATAGGAACCAGAAGCTAAGTGACTTTCCTGTTGTCAACAAATTCTCTCAACCACATTCCTTCAGTGGCTTCCGGTTTTCATGAGAGGTTAAACAGGCTGGGCTGCTGGGTTGGCTAGGGACTTGGAGAACTTTTCTGTCTAGCTAAAGAATTGTAAACACACCAATCAGTGCTCTGTGTCTAGCTAAGGGTTTGTAAATGCACCAATCAGCACTCTGTAAAAACTGACCAATCAGCACTCTGAAAAATAGACCAATCAGTGCTCTGTAAAATGAACCAATCATCAGGATGTGGGTGAGGCCAAAAAAGGGAATAAAAGCTGGCCACTGAGCCGGCAGCGGTAACCAGCTCAGGTTCCCTTGCACCGTGGGGAAACTTTGTTGTTTCTGTTCGCAATGAATTTTGCTGCTGGTCGCTCTTTGGTTCCACACCACTTTTATGAGCTGTAATGCTCACCGTGAAGGTCTGCAGCTTCATTCCTGAAGTCAGTGGAACCACCAACCCACCAGGAGGAACGAACAACTCGTGCCACATTTAAGAGCCGTAACACTCATTGCAAAAGTCTGTGGCTTCAGTCCTGAAGTCAGCAAGACCACGAGCCCACAAGAAGGAAGAAACTGCGGACACACCATCCTTAAGAGCTGTAACACTCTCCGTGAGGGTCCATGGCTTCATTCTTGAAGTCAGGGAGGCCAAGAATCCACTGGAAGGAACCAATTCTGGACACATTAACATGGAGGAAGGTCTATCTTTCAAAGTGTTGACTTAGTTTTTCAATAACTAGTGTTATATAAATTTTTTATTGCTTAAAACGTAGCCATGTGAATGTGAAGAAATAATTTTCAAAAAAATGTTTTAAATGTGTATTTTCAAGGTAGAAATCTGTTTTTCATGCAGTCTGTGTAATACTTAATTGTAGGTATTCAGTAGGCAATGACTCCTAAGGAATATGCTATAGGCTAATCCTTTGTTTCCATCTGTAACAGACAGTATAAATTAGTATGGAAATCAGTATAAAAATGAGTTTTTCTCATCACACACCGGGGAATGTTGTGGGGGAAGGGGGGAGGGATAGCATTAGGAGATATACCTAATGCTAAATGATGAGTTAATGGGTGCAGCACACCAGCATGGCACATGTATACATATGTAACAAACCTGCACGTTGTGCACATGTACCCTAAAATTTAAAGTATAATAATAATAAAATTAAAAAAAGAGTTTTTTTGTGCTTTTTAAGACAAATGCGTTTTTTAGAAAAATTTAGAAGATACATGATAGTCTCTTTTATTAAGTGATATTAAATCTTTAAAAAGTTTCCATACACTTCTGAGTTGATGGATTTCAAATTAATTTTTCAATCATTACACTATTAATTATATCTAATTTTAAATTGAAAAGTTATAGAATGTGTTTTCTAATGTAGAGTTAATTTCAGTTCAGTTTAGCACACATTGGTTATTACTGTGAATCAGGCATTGTGCTAAGTGAAAGTGAAATAAAAAGACACGGCAGAAAATGTTCTGTCTTCTAAGAACTCCCTTACTTGGATCCACAAGACTACAAATCTTAGCAAAGTACCTGTAGAACACTGACTAGCAGCAGGCCTAAGGGAATTAAAAACATGGTAGCAATGATAGGGACTGCAAACGAAGAAATCAGGGATAAGACAGTATTTAGCGCTTCTGAATCCTAGACACTGTGCTGAAGATACCAACATGAAGAAGACAAAGTTATTTACTTTCAGGAAAAACATAGGGGTATGATAACAGAGTCATAGAGAAGAAACCAGAGAGGCACTGGGGAAAGTGTGCCTCACAACTAAAGTTCGAATTTTGGAGGATTTGGGAATCTGCCGTGTGGTAGGGTGGGTGGCATCTGTTCTCATTCTCCAGATGAACAATATGAGCTCATATTGATAGACCAACTTCCTTGAAATTAGCATGTAGAAAGACAGGTAAAATAGAGCTAATTCATTTTAGAATTCTCATCAAGCCCATCTCTTAAATTTAAATAAGTACAAGATAATTTCATTATGGGTAAATCAATACAGGTATACTGTGGACCATGTTAGATCTTTGGATTATTGTGTATATTTCTTTTTTTTTAATTATTATACTTTAAGTTCTAGGGTACATGTGCACAACATGCAGGTTTGTTACATATGTATACATGTGCCATATTGGTGTGCTGCACCCATTAACTCATCATTTACATTAGGTATATTGTGTATATTTCAATATATGTTGAAAAAATTCAAATATCTTGAAGGGTTGCTCAACCTCCAAAATTAAAAAATAGTGGCATTAATGTTAAAGAGACAGAAAAAGAATATTTTTAGCTAAATATTAGAAGCATTGAAATACACTTATAAAGTAATTTTCTTCTGGTAAGTTCTAATAAGTTGTTCTCAAACTTACTATGCATCTGAACCAGTTGGGGAACTTCAAAAAATATGTTTCTGTGATGGTGAATTTTATTTGTTGGACACAGAGTGTCCAGATTAAACACTATTTCTGAGTGTCTGTGAGGGTGTTTCCAGATGAGACTAACATTTAAATTGATGAACTGAAATGAGCAGATTGCCTTTTCCAATGTAGGTGGACATTATTCAATCAATTGATGGTCTGAATAAAACAAAAATGCAAGGGAAGACGGAATTCATTCTCTCTGTCTGACTGGTTGAGCTGGGTCATCAGTTTTCTGCATTTGACCAAGGCTTACACCATCTGCCCTCCAGTTATCAGAACTCCACCACCAGCTTTTCTGGGTCTCCAGCTTGCAGGCAGCAGACTGTGGAACTTTTGAGTCCATGTAATCATATATGCCAATTCCTTGTAATAAATTATATGTATGTGCATGTGTGTCCCTCAGTATCCACAGGGGACTTGTTCCAGGAATCTTCACAAATACAAAAATCCATAAATGCTTATGTCCCTCATATAAAATGGCATAGTATTTGCATATAACCTACACACACCCTCCTGTATACTTTAAATCATCTCTAGGTTACTTATAATACCTAATACATTACAAATGCTATGTAAATTGTTTTTATGCTGTGTTTAGGGAATAGTGACAAAAAAATAAAAGTCAGTATAAACAAAATCACCCATTTCTTAAAAATATATGTATTTTCAGTCTGTGGTTGAGTGAATCCACAGATGCAGAACATAGGAATATGAAGAGCTGACTGTGTATCTCCAATTAGTTCTGTTTCTCTAGCGAGTCCTGACTAATATTAAAAAATGGTAGCAGGAAGAGGTGGAATACTGCTGTAACAAATACTTAAAACTATGAAAGCAGTTGTAAATGCTTTGGAACTGAGTACCCTTTGGAATTGGGTAATGGGTAGAGACTGGGAGAATTTTGAATACATGTTAGAAAAAGCCAATATTTTAATGAAGGGAGTTTTAAGAGAGAGGCTAATGATTGAGGCTCATTGAAAAAGAGGAGAGCTATTGAGAATTATTTCATCTTCTTAGAGAATACATTAATAATCATGTAATGGTGTGTTGGTAGAAATAGAGATGATAAAGGCCTTTCTGATTAGGCCTCAGATGGAAATGAGAAAAGTGACAAGATAATCTTTATTATAAAGTGGCAATAAATTTGGTTGAACTGTGTTCATTTCCTACCATTTTGTGGAAGGTAGAACTTGTGAAGAATGAAATTGGGTATTTTGCTGAGAAGATTTCTAAACAAAGTGTGTAAAGAGTGGTTTGGTTCCTCCTTACTGTTTATAGTACACTGCAAGAGGAGAGGAATGAATTGAAGATGCAATAATTAGGTAAAAAGAACCAGAACTTAAAGATTTGGAAAATTCCCAGCCCATTCATATTGCTAAAAGTGAGCCAGCATTTTTGAAAGAGATCACTAAGGGCGTGGTACACTGACCATTTGATAAAGACATTAGTGTCAGTGTGGACAACAAAGCTACCCAGAGCCTTGGGGGTGAGGCCCCACCTGGCAGAGTCCTGGAGGAATGAATCCCACCTAGCAGAGAGGTTCATGGGCAGGACCTCCACCTCAGTGGTTCTGGAAGATAAAAAGATATTGAGCCAAAAAAACATTACTCCTGAGCTTTGAAATCTCATGAAATTTGCCTTGCTACATTTTGGACTTGCTGGGGAACCAGTACCTCTTCCTTCTTTCCTATTTTTTTAAAAATAAATTTAAGGGGTACAAGTACAATTTTGTTACGTGGATATATTGTGTAGTGATGAAGTCTAGGATTTTATTGTTCATCATTCTAATAATGTACCTCATACCCATTAACTAATTGCTTATAATCCATCCCCCCGCCACACCTCCACCTTTCCAAGTCTTTACTGTCTATCAGTCCACAATGTATGTTCAGATGTATACATTATTTACTCCCAAAAAGTGGGAGTGACATAAAAGTGACATGCAATATTTTTCTTTCTGAGTTGTTTCACTTAAGATAATGGCTTCCAGTTTTGCAAGTTGCTGCAAATGATATGATTTTATTGTTTTAATAGCTAAAACGTATTCCACTGTGTAAATATACCACATTTTCTTTATCCAATCATCCATTGATGGACACTTAAATTGTTTTCATGTCTTTGGTACTATAAATAGTGCTGCAATAAACATATGAGTGCAGGTATTTTTTTGGTACAATGATCATTTTTTCCTCTGGGTAGGTACCCAAGGATGGGATTGCTGGATCTAATGGTAGTTCTATCTTTAGTTCTTTGAGAAATCTCATAGTGTTTTGCTTGTAATAAGATGATACTTCACGGTGCTTTTAATTTGCATTTCTCTGATGATTAGCTTTGTTGAGCTTTTTTTGTATGCTTGTTGGCCATTTGTATGTTTTCTTTTAAAAAATATCTATTCGTGTACTTTGCCTAATTCTAATGGAATTATTTGTGGTTATTTTTTAAAATTATTTGAGTAGCTTGTAAATTCTGGGTATTAGTCTCCTGTTAGATGATAGTTTACAAATATTTTCTTCCATTCTGCAACTTGTTTGTTCACTCTGTTGACTATTTCTTTGGCTGTTCAGAAGACTTTCAGTTTCATTAAGTCCCATTCATTTGTTTTTGGTTGCTTGCACTTAGTCATAAATTCTTTTTGGAATGGGAATGTCTATTCTATATCTGTCCCATTATTATATTTTGGAAGCACATAACTTCTCTGGCTTCATATACTGAACAATTGAATTGGAATTTGGCTTCAGGATAAATTGCACCTTGAGTTTTACCTGTATCTGATTTAGATGATATTTAGATGAGATTTTGGACTTAGACTTTAGAGTTGATGTTGATAGTAACTAAGACTTTTGGAGCTATTGTGATTAAATGAATGCATTTTACATGTGAGGACACAAATTCTGATGAGTCAGGACCTCAATGCCATGTACGAAGTGGCACAGAGTACATGAATGGGACACAATCATGTCCCATCAAATTTATATGTTGAAGCCCTACTCCCCAGTGTTATGGTATTTGGTGATGGGGCCTTTGAGAGGTAATTAGGTTATGAGGATGGAGCTATAATAAATGGGATCATTGTCCTTATAAGAAGAGATATGAGAGAGATAATCTTTGTATTCATCATGAGAAGATACTGTAAAAAGGTGTCCTTTTGAAAGCCAGGAGGAAGGCCCTCACCAGAAACCTAATTGACCAGCACGTTGAGCTTGGACTTCCCAGACTCTAGAACTATAAGACATAATATTTTTGTTATAGCAGCCCAAACTGACTAAGACAGTCTCTAAAGTTCGCCCCAGACTTTTTGTATCTCAATCTCCATAGTTGGGACTGGAAAACTATACACTTTACAAAGTTCTTTGAGTGATTCTGAGGCACAAAGCAGTTCAGAAGTCTAAGCAATGGTAACTGCTAAAATATGAGTTGTGCAAGGAGATTGTTTTGAAAGATCTATTACTAAGTACAGATGTAGCAAGTAACAAAAAATAATTTAATTATAAGGCATAAATGGAACATGTGAATTTATTTTTTTCAACTAGACCTCTGTATATAATAGTATTAAACACATATTACATGCAGATGTAATATGAAGGAATAATAGAAAACAATGGAAGAGGAGGAATTAATATAGAAGAAAGTTCAAATTGTGAAAGATAGGAGCTAGAAGAGAAAATGCCATTTTAATAGGGGCTATTCATATTATCTATATCTATTATCCAAGTGAAAAGTGAAATTATACTTTTTATATCATTCTACATTATTTTTACTTAATAATATGGTATAATAATGTTTACATTTTAGTCAGACGATTTCTCCATCATTCTCAATGCTAGAATAGTATTATTTTATTACAAAGAAGTACTATAATTTATTTAACTAATTCCAACAAGCAACAGAAAAACAGGAAAATCATAACAGGAAAACCATCCATAGAGTTTTTTATGGCCAAAATGCCAATGAAAAAAGTATTCAGCCTCCTTAGGAATTTGAAATGAGCATCAAAACAACAATGAGATATAATTTTTATTAAGCAGATTGATCAAATATCTAAATTACTTAATTTGGGCCAGGGTTTGGGGAAATATAAGTACTCAAATGATATTGGTTGAAATCTAAATTAAAACATGCCTTTTTAAAAAGGTAACTGTGGAGTTTCTATAAGAATTACAATTTCAGTTCTAGGAATTAATCTTGTTTGTACAGATGTACAAAGGTGTCTATGTATTCATTGTAGCAGTGGAATCAAGCTACATATAGATGCACTTTTTAACTTTATTTGAAACATTCAAGCACAGGTTTGAAAAATATTAAAGAGTTATTATATTAACAGTAAATCTTTCATTCATCTTACCTATCTCACTCCCACCTATCTCACTCTCAGGGAAAATCATTTTCCAACATTTCTAATTGTAGTTTATATGATGGTTATGAACATAATGTAAATAGTAGGCTTTTACATCAATTTATTGATTTATGGTCTTTAAATAGTATCCATTAGCTTCTCACTTTAAAAGATAAGACTTGAGTTACTTACAAACTTCCCACCTAATCTTCCATGGTCTATTAAAACATGTTTTCTTCTATTGATTATTTTAATAGCTCTAAATAATATACTTAAAGCCTTGCTTGCTATTCCATCAATCTTAGATACTACCTTCTAAATTCCTATTATGAATGATGAGAAAAATTGGGCCCATGAGCTACTTTCCATCCCCCGCTCTTACATCCTGATCTATGAAAATATATTTTAGATGGCAAAGTCTGAGTCCTGTGCTCTCGCTGTCCTCCCCAGACAGCATGAGCTTCACCATTCCTCCACCTTCTGCACCAACTACCGGTCCCTGGGCTCCGTCCAGCTGCCCAGTTACGGTGCCCGGCCGCTCACCAGCGCTGCCAGCTTCTAGGCAAGCACCGGGGGCTCTGGTTCCCGGATCTCCGTGTCCCGCTCCAACAGCTTTCTGGGTGGCTTGCAGTCCGGGGGTCTGGCGGCAAGGATGGCCGGGGTCTGGCAGGAATGGGAGGCATCCAGAACTAAAAGGAGACCATGCAAAGCCTGAACGACAGCCTGGCCTCCTACCTGGAAAGAGTGAGGATCCTGGAGGCAGAGAACCGGAAGCTGGAGAGCAAAATCCGGGAGCACCTGTAGAAGAAGGGACCCCAGGTCAGAGACTGGGGACTTTACTTCAAGACCATCGAGGACCTGAGGGCTCAGATATTGGCAAGTACTGTGGAAAATGCCCGCATCGTTCTGTAGATCGACAATGCCCGTCTTGCTGCTGATGACTTTAGAGTCAAGTATGAGACAGAGCTGGCCATGTGCCAGTCTGTGGAGTGCGACATCCATAGGGTTCATTCAGGATTTCTTCATTACTTTACATTGCTTTGTGTTTGGACTCTAATTTTTTGAACAGATTCTCATGCTTGTTTTGCCACCTTGTTAATTTCATGTATATTTAATGTACTAGAGTTGAAAGAACTCAATTAGATGCACATATACAGAAAGAGTGTGTATACTATATTTGAGAGTCCCAAGGCTAGGAACAAGTATATTCTTTTTAAGTTATAAACTAGTTATGCTTGAATAGTATTATGGATTAATAAGCAAAAGAAACAGAAAATCTATTATTTACATAACTGTCCTTCACAATGTCTATACACTATAGCAAAACTTAATTTTCAACATTTTTGGTTCTTTGCATTCACAGATAAGATCACAAAATGAGAATCATAAATAATTTAAAATAAATAATTGAAAGATATTTTAAAAAGTTTTAACATCTGAACTAATCTAAGGCTATTATTGAAATTATTTGACCAAGATCTGTTAATTTGTGAATAAGCCCCACCAAACTCTCCTTTAGACCCACCATTTTCTTCTGTGCCAGCTGCATTCTAGTGTGATGAAAATTATTCTTTTCATTCTCACCAAAGTTCCCTTAATTTTACTTCTGCTTCATTATTCCATATAGCTACATAGCAATTTGCTTTAATAGTTTACATTTATTTTTATAAAATAAATTTTATGTGATTTTTAATAAAATATTCTATAATTTTAATAAAATGATATCAAGCCTTAAAAAATACTAAATCATTTTTAAAAAAATTAAAAGATCTATGTGCGTCCAAGAGAGGTACAGACTCCTACATAATTTTGTCTGCCTCTGGGTTCTAGACCTCTAATGATGTTTAGAAACTCTAAAGTAGTCCATTTCCTGCTGGCTGAGCTCCAAATTTAGGGGAGAATTTAAATGAGGAAAATTCTTCACAATAGTGGTATGACAAATAGTCACCAAAAAGTTTTGGGGCATCTTCCTTGCAATGAGCCCTCAGAGATATGGAAAGCAAATGAGAGTATGTCTCATGCAAAGAAACAGAACAGTCTCTTGTACAACTCATTATTTTTCATCTGTGAATAAAGATAGGAGATCTACAGAGAATTCAGAATGAGAGCCCTCTCTACTTTTACCTGGTGTTAATCACCATTGAGAACATCTAGGACACTCAGCTCTCTTCAGTGCCCAGAAAAGAAACTGCTATAACACAGTACTGGTGACCTTGTAGGAAAATTCCTACACAAAAGGCCCTTGTGTATAGTACACAGGATCGTAAGTTATTACTAACACTCTCTTCTCTTTACCTTATTATGTTTTTCACTAGTCCCAGGGACTATGGGCACTGCACATTTTTTAAAGCTAATAGTGAAGATTACTTATAAGTCAAACACATGAATGTATAAGCCCATATAATTATTTTGTTGATAACAAAACACATAGCAAAAGCTAAATAGTATGAATTATAAAAATTCCTATAACCGAAGATAGTATTTTGTTGAGGTTTAAGAAATTATCAGCTCATGGTGAAACCTTGTCTCTACTAAAAATACAAAAAATTAGCCGGGCGTGGTGGCGGGCGCCTATAGTCCCAGCTACTCGGAGGCTGAGGCAGGAGAATGGTGTGAACCCTGGAGGCGGAGCTTGTAGTGAGCCGATATCCTGCCACTGCACTTCAGCCTAGGCGACAACTGCACTCCAGCCTGGGCAACAGAGTGAGACTCCATCTCAACAAACAAACAACAACAACAAAAACATTATCAGCCCAATAGTAGTTCAAAGTGCCACTGAATCTTTTTAAAAAATTTTTCAATCATGAAGTAGTCATTCACAAAAGATTCAAGCTTTGGATGGTAGCAGATGCTGCTGCTATGTCTATCCCCTGAAATGACTGGCTAGGTTGCTGTATATCCACAAAAATGAATGGAGGATAACAAGCCAGGGTTATATCCACAGCTTTATTGCAGAACCCTTCCTGTGCACAGCAGAGTCTGGACTTTCATGCATGATGTGACAGTGGAGCTATCTCTCCTGAAGCCAGGAGAAAAATCCACATCAAGCTTCTGTGGTGTGTCAGTATCAGGCACCCAACTGTTGGTAAAACAAAGGAAGCTATCTCTACAACTAGCCAGGAAAAAGAGGAATCTGGCTTTAAATTTAAATCCCCTGCCCAACTAGACCTTATGTAAATAGACAACAACCCTCTACTCCCAAGCAAGATCTTAGTGCTATACTCCCTAACAAACTTGTATTTTTAATCACCATACAAAATAGCATAAGTTGATATTGTAAACAAAGCATAGTACTTATTTGTGTATCATCTGCTTAAATCCTTCCAATAGTTTCCCATTTTATAGGAATATGCAACTTCCTCATCCTAGCTCACAGAGCACTGCATCATATGGCCCATTTTTCTTTCTTTGGCCTCCTCTCTTATACTCCTTACTTTACTCTCTCTTTTCCAGCCACCTTGGCCTTCTTTGTTTCCTCCAAACCAACAATTTATTGCTCCACAAGAGCCTTTGCTCTAGCCATGCTCTCTGATGGTAGAGATGCCTGTCCCCAGTTTTTTTCCCAGCTGGCTGTTGCTTGTTAGTCAGATCTCGGGTCACTGTCACCTTCAACAGCAAGGTTCTCTCAACCATCCAAACAATGTAGATGTCTTGACACTGATTATCATATTGCCTATTTAATTATTTTCATTGCATACATCACTACCTGATGATTTTGTCACTTGATTATTTACTTTTATCTATTTATTATCCATCAGTGCTCCCCCCACAAAAAAATGCAAGTTATATGAAAGTAAAAAACTATCACAGTCACTGATATAAGCCCAGTGCTTACCTGATATGTAGGTACTGTGGTTTGAATGTGTCCCCTCCAAAATTCAGGTGTTGCCAACATGATAATATTAAGAGGTGGGACCTATAAAGCATGACATTTTAAAAATTTGTTATATTTTTAAAATCTTTTAAATCTTGAAGTATTCATTCACAAAAAAGCATTTAGATGGCAGCAGATTCTGCTGCTACATCTATACCCTAAAACAATTGGCTAGGTTTCTAGATAGCTACAAGAATGAATGGAGGATAACAAACCAGAGAGCAAAGTCAATGCATGAGGCCAGGAGGGATCTACCCTTGTACATGGGATTAGGTGTCCTTTAAGGGGCTTCATGGAGGGACTTGATTCTCTCTCGCCTTTCTGCCTTCTGCACATGAGAACAAGGCAAAACAGTACTCACCAGATGCCAACACATTGATTTTGTTCTTTCCAGCCTCCAGAACTGTGAGAAATGAATTTCCCTTTTTAATAAATTGCCCAGTTTGTGGTACTCTGTTATAGCAGCACAAATGAACTAAGATGGAAATTAGTACTAAGGAGCTAGGTGTTGCTCTAACAAGCGCCTGAAAATGTGGAAGTGGCTTTGGGACTGGATAATTGGTAGAGGCTGAAACAGTTGTGAAGTGAATGATGTAAAAAGCCTATATGGCCATAAACAGATTAAGAATGATTCTAGTCAAGGCTCAGAAGAAGAGCTGTGGGGCAAAGCTCAGTCTTTTGAGAGATTTCTTCACTGGTTGTGGCAGTGGAGATTATTCTGATGAGGTCTCAGAAGGAAGTTAGGAACAATGTACTGGAGACTGGAGGAAAGGTGATCTTTGTTATAAAGTGGAAAGGAACTTGGCTGAATTGTATCTATGTTCTAGGACCTTGTAGAAGACAGAGCTTAAGAACGATGAACTAGAATATTTCACAGAAGAAATCGCTAAGCAGAAAAGTGTTCAGGATGCTGCATGGCTTCTCTTAACAGGTTATAGTAAAATGCAAAAAGAGAGAAATGATTTAAAGACAGGATATATATTTAAAGGGAAAGCAGAATGTACAGATTTGGAAAATTCTCAGCCTGGGCATGTAAAGAATAAACAGGCAATTTTAGGAGAGAAAATCAAGGGCATGGCTAAGCAAACATTTGATAAGATTAGTACGGCTAGAAGGAATCCAGATGCTATTCATCAAGACAATGGGAACATGACCCCAAAGGGGTTTTTGAGGTCTTCAAGGCTTCCATTCCTATCACAAGCCCAGAATGCTAGGGTCTTGGGGTCAGAATGGATTCAGGGGATGGGTCCAGTGTCTGTGGGACCTAGCTTCCCAGGGCCTCCTTAGATCTGTGTTCCCTGCATCCTGGCACAGCACTCTTTGGGCACCCTAGATATGGCTCAAGCTGGCCCAGGTGCAGCCTGGACCACCACTCCAGAAGGTACAAACAATGAGCTTTGGCAATTATCATGTGGTGTTAATTCTGTAGGTGTGTAGAGTTCGGAGCCATGGAGGCATGGCTGCCTCTACCTATATTTCAAAGATGTCTCAGCCAGCCTTAAATCCCAGGCAGGTATCTGCCCCACGGGTGGTGCTATGGCAGAGAATTCTCACTAGGGCAATGCTGAGTGGCTCTGTGCGGGCAGGGCCATCCTTGAGAAAGACATCTTTAACTGTAAAGCCACCAGCACATAGTGTCAGGCTAAGATCACCATAGGCATATGCCTTCAATGCCTGACAGCTGAAGCCAGGGTTGTACCCAGCAAAGCCATGGGATGGGGCTGCCTGAGGCCTTGGGGGCCCAACTGTCATTCTAGTGTATCCAGAAGGTGGGACATGGAGTGAAAGAAGAATATTTTCAAGCTTTAAGATTTAATGCTGTTAGCCCTGTTGAGTATTCAACTAACTTGGGATCTATTACTCTTTTCTTCTTTTGTTCTATCTTTCCCTTTTGGAATGGGAATGTTTACCCTATGCCTGTCTCAACATTGTGTTTTGGAAACATGTAATGTTTGATCTCACAGTCTCACAGCTGGAGGGATATTTTCCTCAGGATGAATCATGCCTTGAGTCTTATTCATATCTGATTTACATGAGACTTTGGACTTAAACTTTCAAGTTGAAGCTGGAATGAATTAAGAATTCTGGGGCTATTGAAATAAAATAAATGTATTTTATATGTGAGAAAGACATGAATTTTGAGGGACTATGAGTGGAATGCTTTATAGTTTGAATCTATTCCCTGGTGGGGACTTTAAGAGGTGATTAGGCCATGAGGAATCCTCCCTCATTAATGAGATTAGGTGCCTTTATAAAGGTGCTTGATTAAGGGAGTTGCTTCTGTCTTACCCTTCCGTTTTCCACCATGTAAAGACATAGCAAGAAAGGGCTCAGCAGATACCAGTAACTTAATCTTCAACTTCCCAGCCTTGAGAACTGTGAGAAATAAATTTCTTTCCCTTATAAATGACCTGTTCTGTGGTATTCAGTTATAGGGGCACAAATAGGCTAGTATAGTAGTTAATAAATATATATTTGTTGAATAAAAGAATAAAGACATGAAAGAATAAATGTTTTAGTTTCTCTTCTGACAACATGACATAGAAAGCCAGCACATTTTATATTTGTTTTTATCAGCTCCACCACTTTTCACTGGATCTTTTACAAATCCCATTTCAGGGTGATCTCAGGAGTCCTTTCCCATCTACTCCAATTCACTCATGTCCTCCTCTTCTTTGGAGTCCATAATCCAAAATATTTGTGCAATTCAGCTGCAATGATAAAAACTCCAAATGCCATGTTCCCACCTAAAGTAGCTCAGAAAGGAGGCAGCACAAAATCTAGAGGGCAAAAGGAAGGCTTGGTTCTGGAATACTCTTCTCTGCCTAAAGCCTTATTGAAGACCACTATAAACAAAAGGGGACCCAGTTACTGAAGATCTCACACATTTGTATTCTGCAGAAGAAATTGAAGAGCCACTCGTTCCATATCACTGTACTATCAGAATAATCCAAAAGGATCACTTAAGTTTATCTGTATCCAGAGCCAAATACTGTTGTTCATGATCAATTATGCTGCTTTGAGTTATTGATGGGTTTTCAAAACCAGGAGAAACTAAATAGAATATGGTATCTGTTCTATTACCTCATCCAAGATCAAGCCCTGGATGAGGTAACATTAACACAAGGACTTCTAAATAGAAATGCAGTAGAGGAGATAATTATGGGTCCTAATACAATGTAGATGATTTCTTTGGTAATGAATACTTAATTTATTGCAGTTTCATTGGGTTTCCAACTACTGCACAATATTAATATAGATAACTCTTGAACAAAGTCTTCTAGGAAATAAACTGGACTGAACTTAAATGGATCCATGTTTCTTAATATATTTAGATATGATGATATTAATTTTTAGGTGGCTGTATCTATGACAAGGAAGGTCTGTTTCACATTGTCCCATAGTCATTTACATATATGATAAATGACAAAAACTCTTGGGTAGAAGTACAAATTTAACATTTAAAGAGGAAATCAAGAATCTAGGAGACATGGTAGATTAGAAGACAAATTGAAAAGTTAGATTTATTACATATTAACATCAGTCTTTTCTGAAACCAATTTTATTATACTTTATAAAAGTTAATTCACATTCTTCATACTAGTTTATTTAAGACTTACTAAACTCTAATGAAGATTTTATTGCATACACTTTAAAAATCACCAAAAACCTGACTGTAATAGAGTTGAGGTTGAGGTGTCTAAGTTTAATCATACACTTCCTAGGTGCTTCCAGTGTGCCAGTCAGCATGCTAGAATCATCTAGAATCTTTGACTAGTTTGGGGTTCTAGGATTTTCCCGATACGTAAGAATTTTATCACTTTGACCAATTTTATCACTCTCATGCCAGATGAGACAGAATCAAATATGAATGAGACTAGATCCTGCTTGAGTCTGATAAAGGAGACAGATGGTTACATAATTTCAATTAAATGTAATAAGTGCTGGGTGGAGGTTTTCATACCTATTAATAGGCAAAGCAAAGGATTAAATACATATCTCTGTGTAAATACATATCTCTGTGTAAAAGTCTTATGTCATTATGTAAACACACTGTATTGTATACTGTGTTATATACTGTTTTCATTCAAAGTCTGATACAATATATACCCTGAAAAACAAATGGACTCATATGGCAAAGATATTTTAGCTAAAGGAAAATTTTATATTAGCAATAAGAGAGGATGAAAACCTTTCTCTTCAGGATTCTCGCAATCAGGAAGATTTAAGATGGTTTTGCCTGGGACGGAGTTTCAGTGCTAGAACTCAAAAAATCCTTGGAAAACTATGATAGCTGGCCAATCTATCAAGGTTTTCAAGGTTACAAAATATATAACAAGTTTTTTAAATCTTAAGAACCATATTCAGTTAGGCTTAATCCCACTGGTTTAGATCTGAATTTCTCCAGATGGCAGTGGATTATAGAGACCAACGAGGAAGAGAAAGCCAAATAAGAGCATTACCTTACAATTGTAGAGCATTTAAGAATTACAAAACTTGATCTCAATCTTTATAAATTGCCCATGTGAATTTCATAACACTGACAAGGACAGGTATCTTTATCCCCATTTAACAAAGAAGCAAATTCAAAGGGATAAGAAATTTGGTCAAAGTGATAAAATTCTTACGTATCAGAAAAATCCTAGAACCCCAAACTAGTCAAAGATTTAGATTATTTCAACCTCTGGTGGTGAAAAGTAGTAAGATTATATAATAACCTATCTCATCCAGTCAAAAATGTTATTCATAGGTATTAATATGTTAGGGTTGTACTTAAAGGGCAATCAATCAATAGGAGAACAAGAAGTAACATAACCTCAAGTCAAGTGAAGTTTTTAAGTGTTAGGAACACTCTTAACTGCTGAAGAGCTATTTAACCAAAGGATTTGTACATACCTAACATCTCTGCAGCACTTAACTTTATAAATATCTGACTATCTTTACTGCTGTGTTGCAACTGTGCTAAACATCAACTCCAGATGGTGCTTTGGAAGGCACAAAGCACTATATAGATACAACGGTTTATGGTTTTTTTAAGTTTTATGTATATCAGATCAGAATTCCCAGCACCTGGTGCCTTATCACTCTTAGGCTGAAATAAAAATTCTGGTTATTTTTCCACCCACACCCGTGAATGGATGAGTCAGATATTATTTCTACTCCCATTGTTTCTGAGGCTAACACTATGTTGGCCACTCAGTCCAGTGCTAGGACGGCACTGTGTGGAATCGTTTCTCCTACATTAGTAGTTCTCCCACCTCCTGATCTGATGTCTTTTTTTTTTTTTTTTTTTCGAGATGGAGTCTCTCTCTGTCACCCAGGCTGGAGTGCAGTGGCGCTATCTTGGCTCACTGCAACCTCTGCCTCCCGGATTCAAGCGATTCTCCTGCCTCAGCCTCTTAAGTAGCTGGGATTACAGGTGTCCACCACACCACCACGCCTGGCTAATTTTTTTTGTTTTTTTATTTTTAGTAGAGACGGGGTTTCACCATGCTGGCCAGGCTGGTCTTGAACTCCTGACCTCAGGTGACTCACCCGCCTCAGCCTCCCAAAATGCTGGGACTATAGGCATGAGCCACTGCGCCCAGCCTAATCTGATCTGATTTCTAAAATTCATTTTAGGCATTATATCACACTTCTGTGGTATTTCCTACTATAAATTTTGACCATGAAAAACATTATAAAATGTACCATAAAAAAGCTCACATTAGCCAATGAATTTTTCAAAATGATAAAAATGAAATACCTCAAACTGAGCCTTTCATACATACAAATTCTCTTTAATATTTTGTTGCAGCCAAATAGAGGTTTGCAGTTAGGAAACTGTCAAGGTTTATTTAAGAAGGTTCACTGCACTCACTTCTATTAGATTTAGGATTCGTCTGTATAATTAGTTTCTCAGTACTTAAAAAAACTTACCAAAGACCTGTCCCTAAGCAGGAAAATCTATCCTAACTAATTTCTCTCCCCCTGCCAGGGGATATTTTTTTCTCTTATGAAAATATCATTAATAAAACATCTGTAATTACGAAGATCCCCAAATGTCGAAAATGTCAATGGCATATGTTTATTTTTTAAGTTAAAAATCACTATGTTGTCTTGAAAATTTCACATTATTGCCTAGAGGGTGATTAAATTCAAGGTTGAGAGTGTGTTTAACAAATCAGCAGTTTGTATTTATTAGTAAGTGTGGCAAAGATGTTAATTTTTTTCCAAAATAATTAAAAATGTGTATCTATCTTCTTTAATATTGTAGTTATTGCTGGAGCCACCTTCCCAGGCAGTGAGTACATTCCACAGCAACCCCTTGCATAAAGGTGCAGCTACATGACTAGTTCACACCCAACAAAATAGAATGAAGGGTGTTACTTCTGAGCCTGGATTTTCAAAGAAGTAGGTGTGCCTTCTTCACTCTGTCTCTTTCCACCTATTGGGCCTTAGTAAATGGTGGAGCCATAAGATGAAAAAATTCTGAGTCCCTGAAACACTTTGTGGAAGGTCACCACTAAACAGTAATACCCTCGATGAACTAGTTTAATTCTATCACCAAGAAATAAACTTCTATTATGTTAAGCCACTGAAATTTTTTGTTTCATTTTTCCAATAGCTGGCATTGAAATATTCTAGGAAAATAAGTTTCCATTACTGGAGTCAGTTTTTTTTGCTGTCCAGAAAAATAAAATTTTTGGAAAAGCCAGATTAACCCTCAAGCTAGTTCTTAATTAGGTTAAGACACAACTAGCTCTTATCTACCCGCCATGATTGACCACATCATACTGACTCCTTCAAGGTGGCATTCACACAGGCTACCTCCTTATGCTGGAACACCTTGTTCTCTATCTAGACCTTTCTGACTTTCCTACTTGCCTTTCAGATTTTGGTTGAATTGACCTAAGTAATTTCCCTTTTTAGTGGATATCACAGTGGAAATGCAATTTTATACTTGTTATAATCATTTGATTGATGTGTGTTGTTCTCACTATAAACTTTGTAATGGCAGAAATTATGTTTTTTTATTTTGCTAAGCATTGCATCCATCATGCCTAGCAACAGTCCAACACATAGTAGTCCCTGAATAAGCATTTGTCAAATGAATATAATGAATTAATAATACAGTGTGGTACTATGACAGATGAAAGCTGAATGTAAAGAACTTGATGAAGGTACATTTATGGAATTCACACTTTTCTCTTTTCCTTCAAGTTAATTACTATGCTTTTAGTGTCTAAACAAAAGAAAACAGAGAATTGACCAAAGATAAATTAGTTTTAAATAGAAGAGTCACAGAAATAAACTTAGCACTTTATTCCTGACAAAGGAACATGCTCATAATTTTATCAAATGTTTTCTTTTACTCTCTGCTCAGAGTCATACTCACTGGTGCCCAAAATATTGTAGTGCTATGGTCTGAATGTCTGCATCCCCCTAAAATTCATATGTTGAAACCTAATCCCCAATGTTATAGTAGAGATGAGGCATAGATAGTATTAGGTTATGAAGGTGAATTTCTCACAGATACAACTAGTTTCTTATAAAAGAGGCCCAAAAAGCTGCTCTGCTCCTTCCACCATGGAGGGCACAGCAAGAAGGGGCCATCTATGAAGAGCTTACCCTCACCAGACATAGAATCTGCCAGCGTCTTGCCCTTGAACTTCCCAGCCTCCAGAACTGTGAGAAATAAATGTTTGTGCTTCATAAACCATTCAGCTTTTGGTATTTTGTTCTAGCAGCCTGAATGGACAAAGACACATAGGAACATTGCTGATATCATAAACTGCAAATTTTCCCCAGGATGTTGACTATTGTAGCAACATCTGGAAACAAATTTACCAGAACCCCTGGTCCAATCACTTTTTGAGGTGATTTCTCTTCCCTTTAACTGCTACCTCTTGGAAAAATGAATGACTTTCCTGAGGGTGATATTGAGAGAAGAACTTGAGCATATACAATTGAGCCTTTTCCCCTCTCTCCTTGGAATCTTCTTACTAAGAAGTAGGATGTATCATGCAGGCCCTGATTCCAAAAAATAAAGTCATCAGGGTCAGCCTTCTGAAGACATATGCTTGGCTCACTTTGCTTTCCTTGTCTTATGTAAGCTTTGTAGTTGTGAGGGAGGAATTCTGGGTAAGCACGTGTTATATCCCTTAGGCTGGGACGACTCTGACCTAGCCACATCTTTCCTACTTCTTGTAGTTAGCTCGTAGTATCTTTTCCGTCTGAGTTAAATTATTACTTCCTTAGAGAAACCTTTCTAATACCTTCCTAAGTCATTTTCTTGCCAGACTTCTCACTGGGTATATTAGTTATATATTGCTGCATACCAAATTACCCCATAACTTAGTAGCCTGAAACAACAAACATTTATTACCTCACACGACTTTTTAGGGTCCAAAATCTGAGCTTGGCCCAACTAGGTGGTTCTGGCTCAAGGTTTCTCATGATATTATAGTCAAGATGCGGTCAGGCCTGTAGTCATTTGCAGGATTGACTTGGGCTGGAGATTTTCAGGAGCTCAGTTCAGCTGGAGAGAAAAATTGCTAAGTTATCAGATGTTGGAGTAGCCAATTGATTCAGCAAAACAAAAATGATAGTGAAGTCTTTAAAACCTTCTGTGTTGGTATAATCAAAAGTAAAAATATGGAGAAAGCAATAATTTGCCCCTTACAATTTACCCCATGGAATGACATACTGATCAAGGGTCAGGTGAATCAGCACAGAAATGGGGGTTGTCTCACTGTTGAGAGAGACCCAAACAAAAGGATCTAGCAGTTATATAGACACTGGGGTTGGTGAGGAGGGAGGGCTAAGAGTGGAAAAATTCCAAGTACCATGTCAGAGTAGGGGAATGTTTCTTCAATGTTTCCTTCGCTGTCTCTAATAGGGAGGCCTCTGCAGAGCCACCTGAAGAGGACCTCTGCCTATGGGCTCAGATCTCATGTCCTAGGAATGAATGTTGCACCACCGTTAGCAATGCAAATAGGTGAAGAGCTTGACCCACCAGCAGGCTTGAGTCCTTGACTGCAACCTGCTTCAGAGACTGCAATGCACTGCCTGTGCACCAAGTTTGGTGTGGGGAGGACAGATTTCCCCTATGAGGCTTGCTCAGTAAACCTTTGTCATTTCTTATGGTCAGTCCTGTAAAATTACACATAGATTTGTAATCAAGAGCCAGACTTCTCAGAGGTTCTGCTTCTAAGCTGGTTCCTTGTATAGCTATTGGCAGAAAGCCTGCATTCCTCACCACATGGACTTCTCCAAGTTTGGCTGAGTAGCCTCACGATATGGCAACTGCCTTCCCTAAGAGTGCGCAATCTATGATAAAGAGCAAAGAGGAAGTCACAATGACTTTTAAGGCTGAATGTCAAAAATCACATATCACTTCTGCCACATTTTCCTTTTTAAAAGAAAGTCATTGAATTTATTCACACTCAAGAAGAGCAGAATTAGATTTCACTTTTTGAAGGAAAGAGTGTCAAATAATCTGTGTACCTACTTTAAAACAACCACACTTAGATGATCTACTTAGATCATCTTAATGTTTGATTGAAAGAATTCTGTTTGTGGTCATATATTTCAGCCACATAGCTGAGTTGATTCTTTGACCTCCATTTCTCTAACTCTGGTGCCAAACTTAAAATGGGGAAGAAGAAATGAGTGATTATTATCCTTAAATCCAATAATCCTGGTTTCAAATATAAATTTTTATACTATTAACTGATTTCATTTAACCTGTAAATTTGCACAACCTGTCAACTCAAATGGCTGAAAGAAATCAAATTGTTCATGTGTTAAATTAATGGATTGACTGAGATTATAGCAGATTAAGAGATTTGTTATAATAATCCTAAATTGTATCATGTTCCCTTTAAAACAACCAATATGAAATATTCCCCCCAGTTAACATCATAATGATTTTAACAAAAGTAAAAAGGCTGCAATCTGAAATATCGATATAAAAAAACATACTGAGTATCTTTCAACCACTTTTCAACCACTTTTTCAGATGTCAAGACCAAGAAAGTGAAGTGTTGGAATTCACTCTTCTCACTGGAATGCTGGCAAACAAGTGAACCAAGGTTAATTTATTACTGAATTTATTACCAAAGGAACCATGGTAGAAAACAATCTTTAAGGGTCTGGAGTTTTGTTTTATTTAATGTTAGGAAATGCTAGGGATCTATCACTGTTAGTTCCTATTTACCACTATTGTTGCAGTGAATTTACTGGAACAAAAATCCAGTTTACAAACTCTGCTAAGGAAATAAAAGCAATTTTACATTGGTGGTGGCATTAAATTTTACATGTGATTTCCTGAATAACATTATGCAATGCATTGTGACTTGAGATCCTCTTCCTGTATTATTAAAGCTACTAATCCAAACAGAATGCACTAAATCCCCTACAGATTAGGAAAAATCACTGCCTCTGAACTTCTCAACATAGTGCTTCCAACATGCTGCTTTTCTCTTAACTCTGTTGTTCATTGTTCAAAAAATTTTATTTTCTCTCTCTCAGCTATGTAAAAATTAGAAATATTAGAAAGTAAAACAAACTTTCAAGTAAGAAATACCATAGCTGTTGATCTACATGATTTCTCCATGCAGATAATCTCTATATTTTCCAACCATAAGTTTCATCAAAGAAGGAGTGTGTCCACCTTGTTCACCAGTGTTCTGTGTCTGGTTGATTATAATAAATTTCTTTTAAAGATATTAATGAATGCCTCTCTTTAGAACTAAATCATTGACTTTCCATGAAAACAGAAAGAAGGATTCTTACTATTACCTTTCCCTATGAGTGAGAGGAATTTTCATAAACTGACCATCCTGAAACCAAGGTTTGAAAAGGGGACAGCTGCATCCTAACTACTATGTAACTTTTTATTTCTTAAACTTGTAGAATGGTTTTTATAATTATTTAATTACTTCAAGGCTTTCTGAAAATATAAAATCCTAGATGTTTATTGAATTTTTAAAATTTAAGTAATAAAATATCTTTATATATTCAGGTATTTGGTATGCACTGGGGGTACAGATAAATCCAAGCCCTGCCCTCTAATAATTTACATTCTAGTAATGAATAGAGATATTAAACAATTGATTACACAATTCATTTGTTTAATTTTATTTGTGATGGATGAAAATGGAGAACTCAGTAATTGTGAGAGTGTATAACAGGGTGAGTGGATCTGGTGTGGAGCATCAGAGAAGACGTCCTTGAGGAAATGATATTTGAGCAGAGCACTATAAAATGTATAGGAATTAATGGATAGGTAATGGATTGCTGAGAAAAATAGATGGGGGATTGTGAAGGGAGAAGAAAAATGGCCCATGCAGAAAGAAGAGAAACAGAGAAGCATGTGAATAGAATTCAGAAAGTCTGTGAATAGCCTACAGTGACGCTAATAGGGAATAAAGCAGTATGAATAGCTTTACTTTCTTTTTTTTTTTTTTTTAAGAGATAGGGTATTGCTCTGTCACTCAGGCTGGAGTGCAGTGGCATGATCATAGGCCACTGTAACCTTGAACTCCTGGGCTCAAGTGATCCTCCAGCCTTAGCCTCCTGAGTAGTTGGGACTACAGGCATGAGCTACTGTGCCCAGCTAGAGTTATTTTCTTAAAATATTATTCTGGCTCCTATTCTAGAGCAAGATGGTATAAAATCATTTCTCTCGTTTCTTCCCTATGAATGTAACTAAATACCCATGAGACAATGATAAAATTATTCATGAGATAACGATAAAATTATTCATGAGACAATGATAAAAGACTCTGAAAGCAAACTGAAGGAGTGGCAATAACTAGCTAGGGAGGAAAAACGAAGGTGGGCTGCAAGGAAACTCGCAGGACATGAGGAATGTCCTGATGAATTTCTTAGGCTTTCTTTTGATCTTGCATATGCTCCCAGATTGATCTTCCAAATACTCCCAGGCCTGGGAGAGATAAAAAACTCAGAACCACCAAGAGGCATAGGCAGAATAAAACCAAAACACATACACACAAAGAAAAGCCTGCCCTCTCTGGCCAAGGAGTGGGAAAAGCAAAGGACAACAGAGACCTAGTAGAGAGTCCAACCCTTGCTCCACAACCTCGACCTGGCAGTCAGTCAATTCTCTGGCAGCAGGAACAGAACTCCAACTATTCAGTCCTCACTCCACAACCCAGCTCCCAACTCCCATCACCAGTCCTATTCATGACAGGAGCAGCATAAGCAGAGGGCTGTGTCTCTCAGCCTCCTACCTAGGAGCATAAGGAGATCAAGTTTAGTGGTTTTTTCCCTCGTGTCCCCCTTCAGAAAATGGTCCAGAGGTACCAAGTAGCCCAAGGAAGAACCTTGCATACCTGTAGATTGCACCTTCAGGAACTGAGTGGGAGCCTGTATTAGTCAGCTCAGGCTGCTATTACAAAATACCATAGACTGAGTGGCTTAAGTAATAGACTTTTATTTCTCACAGTTCTGGAAGCTGGGAAATCCCAGATCAAGGTACTAGTCAATTTGATTTCTAGGGAGGGCTCTCTTCCTAGCTTGTAGGTAGCTGCATTCTCTCTGTGTCCTCACATGGTGGAGACAGATTGCTTCCTCTTTCTTTCCCTTCTTATAAAACCACTAATTCCATCATAAGAGCTCCAACCTCATAAACTTTTCTAATTACACCTCCAAGACCCTATCTGGAAATGCCATCACTTTGGGGGTTAGGAATTCACTGTATGAATTTGGGGTGGGGGGACACAATTCAGTGCATAACAGAGCCCCAACAGCACCAGAAAAAATGAAGCAGACCACAATAGCCTTTCAAAGACTCTGAAAGATAAACTGTTACTGAAACTAAAGCCCACAAAAATAAACCAGAACTTAAACACTACATCTAAACAAGCTATTTGTTAAAATAGATTGGATCAAAAGTTTCCTAATGTAATAATTTAAAATCATGTCCATTATACAATTGAAAATCATTAATCATATCCAAGACCAAGAAAACCACCATATGGATGAGAAAAGAAAATCAGCTGACAAGACAAGGTAATCACCTCAATACTGAGGTAAATTAGATATTGAGATTACCTGACAAGAATTTTTTAAAAATTGTTATCAAAATGCTTTGGTAATCAAATACAAGTTCTTCTTAAAACTTTACATTATACATATATAATGTAAGGAAAGAAATAGAAGTGGCAAGAAAGAACAAAGAGGAAATTGTAGAACTGAAAACAAAATGAAATAAAAACTTGCCAGATGATCTCAGTAGCAGATTGGTTAGCACAGAGGATACAATTAGTAAACTTGAAAAAACATAAATAGAATTTACTCAATCTAAACAAAAGAAAGAAGTTGATGGGAAAAAATGAGCAGAACTTCATGGATTTGTGGAACAATAACAAAAGATTTAACAGTAATATCATCGGAGTTCCAGAAGAAGAGCACAAAAAGTAGGACTAAAAAAGTATTGGAGATAATGCTGTTTAATGCACCAAAGGACACTATATACAGAGTCAAAGACAACCCATGGAATAGGAAAACATATTTATAGATTATATACCTGATGAGTTGTTCATGTCCAGAATATATAAGAATGCCTGTTATTCAACAACAAAACCACAAACAACTTGATTAAAAAAAAATGGAGAAAGAACTTGAATAGACATTTCTTTAAAGAAGATGTACATAACAAGTAAGTACATAAAAAGATGCTCAACGTCACTAATTATTTTAAAATGCAAATCAAAACCACAATAAGATATCACATCCATTAGGATAGCTATTATCACACACACACAAAAAAAGAAAAACAAGAAAATCACAAGTGTTGGCAAAAAATGTGAATAAATTGAAATCACTGGGTATTGCCAGTGAGAATATTAAATGATGCAGACACTACAGAAAATGGTATGGCAGTTTCTCAAAATTAAACATAGAATAACAATATGATTCAGCAATTCCTCTTGTGGGTACACATCCAAAACAATTGAAAACAGGCAATCAAATAGATATTTGCATCCCTATGTTAATTGTAGCACTATTTGGGATAGCCAAAAGATGAACACAATCCTGGTATCTATTGATGACTGGATAAACAAAATGTGGAATATTCCTCAGCCTTAAAAGGAAGGAAATTCTGAGCCATACTACAACATGAATGAACCTTGAGCTCATTATGCTAAGTGAAATAAGACAGTCACAAAAGGACAAACATTGTATTATTCTACTTATATTAGGTGCCTAGAGTAATCAAATTCATAAAAATAGAAATTAGAATGGTGGTTTCTAGGGACTGCTGGGAGGTTGGAATGATGAGTTATTGATTACTGGATATGGAGTTTCAGTTTGAGAAGATGAAAAGTTCTAGAGATGGATGGTGGGGATAATTGCATAACAATATAAATGTACTTAATGCCACTGAACTATACACTTAAAAGTGGTTAAAATTGTACATTTATATTATGCATATTGTATACATAAAAGATGTAAAACTTTAAAACTTCAAAATTTGTCAAAAAACATAAACCTACAGATGTGAGAAGCTTAACTAATCCTGTATAGATAAACCCAAAGAAATGCACACCAACACATCATAAGCAAGCCTCTGAGAAACAAAAACTAGGAAGTAATCTTCAAAATAGCCAGAGAGAAATGGTGCACTACATATAGAAGGATGTCAAGTTGAATGACAGATCTATCATCTGAAACCATGGAGGGCAAAAGGAAATGGCACAATACTTTCAAGTGCTAAAAGAAAAGAACTGTCAGTACTGAATCATATATCCAGCGAAACTATTCTCCTGGAATAAAATGAAAATATATACAACCTCAGATGAAGGGAAGCTAAGAGAACCTGTTTCTATCTAGATGTACTCAAAGAAAGGCCAAATAAAAGCTCTCCAAACAAAATGACAACAGAAGACAGCTGAACACTTCAAAGAAAACAAGAACAACAGAATGAGTAAAAATAGAGATAAATATAATAAGCTGCTTTTGCCTCATGAGATTCCTCACTTACATCTTATGTTTGAAGCAAAAGATATAACACCATCTGACATGTTGCTCAATGTATATAGATGTTATATTTAAGACAATTACACATAGAAAGTGGGGAGGACAAAAGGTCCTAAATGAAAGTAAAGTTTTTATATTTCAAAATGATAGCATCAAAATTAGTAGGCCGTGTTAAATTACATATTTATATGGGAATACCTAGACCAATCACTAGACAACTAAACAAAATAATGTACTCCAAAAAACTACAAGGGACATCCAAAATGTTTAAGTAATCTACAGAGTGGCAAGAATAAAAAGACACAGGGCACAGACAGATAATAACAAATAACAAGCAAACTTAAGCACTGACATATCAATAATTACTTTAAATGTAAATGGTCTAAATATACCAAGTAAAAGATATTGTCGAAGTAAATTTAAAAATTACCCAAATATATGATATTTATTGAAAACCCACTTCAAACATAATGATATAATTAAGTTGAATATAAAAGGGTGGAAAATATATTATGTAAAATTAAATTTTATAAAGCCTGAGTAACTATGTTAATATCAGGTAAAGTAGATTTCAAAGCAAAGAAAATTATTAGGGCCAAGGATAAATCTGTCAAGAAAATGTAACAACCCTACAAGTGTATGAACCAAACAACAGAACTTCAAGTGACATGAAGCAAACATTAATAAAGCTGAATGAAGAAATAGACAAACTCACAACTATAGTTTGTCTATGCAAACTCAATTTGTATAGACAAATTCACAGCAATTGATACAACTATTAGGAAGAAAATCAGCATGGATATTAAAAAAAACCTGAATATCACCATCAATCAACAAGATCCAACAGCAGAATACTCATAAGCCAGACACAGAGAGACAGACATCACATGTCCTCACTTACATGTGGGATCTAAAAATCAAAACAATTGAACTCAAGAACATAGAGAGTAGAATGATGGTTACTAGAGGCTGGAAAGGGTTGGGGGAGTGGGGATTGGGGATGGTTAATGGGCACACTTTAAAAAAAATACCCATAGAACATTCACCAAAACAAAACATGTCCTAGGTCATAAAACAGACTTTCTCAACCTTAGGAAAACATCTACCAAGAAATAAAACAAAAAACTACAACTAACATCACATTTTGTGAAAGACTGAATGCTTTATCACTAATGTTGGAAACAAGTTAAGAATATTCATTCTCACTATACTTAACATAATATGAGAAGTTCTAGTTGTGGCAATAGGGCAAGAAAATAAAATAAAAGGTATACAAATTAAAAATGAATAAATAAAACTCCCTAGACTGCCCGATTGCATGATTGCAATGTACACAACTATAGTATAATACCAAAAATAAAAAGTTAACTTTGATATAATCCATGGTTTATTCAGATTTCACCAGTTATTCATGCACTTCTGTGTGTGTGTGTGTATCTCTATGCAATTTTATCACATGCGTAACCTTGTGTAATCACCACCCCAGTTAATAGACTAGAATATACCATCACAAGACTCCCTCATGTTACCTTTTTATAACCACACCTATTCTTTCTCCTGCATGTAAACCCCGGGGCCACTAATGTGTTTACCTCTATCATTGTTATTTCCTTGTTGTTTGTTCGATTCTGCTTTTGTTGTTGTTTCAGTCTTTTTCCCATTGGATTTGACCAACTCTATCCAACTTGATCAAATCCAAAGGAAAGTTCCAAATTATAGGAAACAAGGCCTCTAAAGTGGCTAAATTCTACACCACCCCCACAACCACACACACACACACACACACACATACATATACAAAGGTGGGATAGTGGGAGAAAAAAACAGCCAACGAAAGAAAAAAAAGAAAGACTTTTTTTTATTTTGACTACTTAAGGAGATTTATGTATATAACAAGGCCACCTTTTTGCTAGCCAGGCCAAAGTGAAAGAAATGGTTGTCCCCCTTCACCTTGCAGTTCAATAGCTAAGGTTCTGCCTTCTTTTTTTCCACTATGACAGCCTAGATTTGGTTCCTAAGTCAAACCCTTTCTGGTATGATACTTGGTACTTCTGAAATAAAGGCAATTTTTCCTAGCTGAAATATAGTAATGAGATTTAAAAAGAATTTTTTTAAGGAGCTTGATGGTTAAAAGTCAGCTTAATTAAAAGCTAACATTCAAAATGTGTGTTTGTATGTGTGCATGTGTGTGTTTGCATTTAAAAGGTCTTCATGGTTTTATTTCTGTTTTTGTTTTTGTTTTTTTAGAGAAAAAAGGACCTTGTCCTTTTTTTGAGCAAAAGTTTTGTTTTTTTTCTTCTCAGTTGACTGAATTATATTTTCTTTATTAATAGCTATTGCAACAGAGGCTGCTCTGAGGTTTTTAAAGGAAGAGTGTAGTTAGACACTTTGTTAAAAAAATTATTTTGTTAAGTGTACCATAAAAGCATTATGTGGTCTAACCTCAAAATAATTCTCCATTTTGGAAGACGCAGGATTCAGAGTAGCCTGTGCCCAGAGCTCAGAGATCCAGTTAAAAGATAGGTAGCCTCCATCTAAATGAAACTGGCCTCCTTCTACAATCCTATGATAGATTTCTACAATTTTATGTTTGATTTGGCATCCATCTTTAATCTCCCTCTAGCACCACCAGACTTTTTCTGTGTACATTATGATGTACATTTGCTATTTGATTTTCACCTGAGTTGTTTCCTTTAATATGAAAATGTAAGGCTATTTAGCTGAAAAATGCCTGGGGTTGTGAAACAGGTTATCGGGAATCTGAAAGTCTGAGATAGGAGAAACAAAAAAGAGGGTCTTTAGGAATCTATAAGATGTACTTCTATTGGCATGGCTAATACATCTATGCAGTTATGTGTTGTGCACACAATGTTTCACTAGTGAAAATACATAAAAGAACTGCAATTAATTGGCTTACAGAAAAATAAAAGTGCTTAAATCAAATACTGTATCAGAAAAAGGAAAGACTGGTCAAATGCTTTTTCAAGTTTATATGACTTAAGTAAAATCTTTAATAAATCAGCTAGCTTTAAAATTATTGGTAAAGTAATATTAGAAATGTCTTAAGAATTGCCAACATACATTTTTGTTTACATTTATTTTTATCTATTTTTGAGATGGGGTTTCACTCTTGTTGCCCAGGCTGGAGTGCAGTGGTGTGACCTCTACTCACTGCAACCTCCACCTCACCGGTTCAAGTGATTCTCCTGCCTCAGTCCATGAAGTAGCTGGGATTATGGGCATGCACCAGCATGCTTGGCTTATTTTTTTGTATTTTTGGTAGAGATAGGGTTTCACTATGTTGGTAAGGCTGGTCTTGAAGTCGTGACCTCAGGTGATCCACCTGCCTTGGCTTCCCAAAGTGCTGGGATTACAGGCATGAGCCACCATGCCTGGCAATACTTTTGTTTACATTTATTAATCAAGTAATTTCATCCTTATCCCTGCCAAATACTATAAGGTGTCAAATTTTGGCAAAGGGGTTACAAAACTATAAACCTAGCCCAAGACAGAGTGATCTTTTCTTGTGTAATCTTAATAAATAAGACACTGATACTGGTTTAATAAAAAATATCTACATGTTGAATTTAGTAAGATTACCATAACTTTTAATCTTGTGGCTTTAGGCAGTCAAGTCCACAGTCATTATGGAGGTTTGTTGAGAAAGGACCGTTATTGTTTTTGTTTCAAAGCTAAACTATAAACTAAGTTCCTCCCGAAGTCCAGGAATGAACAAGGACAGCTTGGAGGTTAGAAGCAAGATGAAGTCAGTTAGGTCATATCTTTTTCACAGTCTCAGTTATAATTTTACAATGGCAGTTTCATAACTTTAAATCATGGCTATTGCAGTTTTCATAAATAATCTAGACAAACAAAATAATTTGGTAAATGTAATGGGATAAATACTTGTACACAAACTTGTTATAATTTAGTATATAAAGTTATATTAAATTAAATAATAGATACTTCACTGAGTATTTTCCAATAAAAATATATTGTAGGAAAACATTCTTGCTTAAAAAAAAGTGTGTCCTTTTTTAAAAAAGATGAACAAGTTTTGTCTAATTCAAAGCTTATTTGTATTTATGTATAAAACAAGGTGAAAGAACCCAGAAATAAGAATGATGTAAAGAAAGTTATAAAAATAAAGAGGTTTTTTTGTGTGGTAAGAAAGCTTAAAGAGAAATAATTGTATATGAGAAAGAATCTTGTATGGTAAATGTAGTCCTAAGATAGACTGGTTGTTTAAGAAAGAGGGATGTACAGGACAAACCAAAAGTCCAAGCATGTCATGAATGGTCTGTGTAAGTCACAATAAGAGGATTTATTAAAAAAATAACAAAACAAAACAAATTTAAATGATTAAGTTGTTTATAATTAAAGGGAAATTATAATGCTCTTTCTAGAGATTGGCCTTGATGTAAAAAAATCCTTATACATCAAATTATTGGTTACAACATGAAATTTTCTTAAGAGGTTGATTTTCTCTTAACAAATTATAAGATATTTTAATTTCTTTTTAACCCAAAGTTCAACTTTTATTGAATCTCTTTGTTTTCCAGCTTTCTCTCCCCTTTTAAAAGACATGTTTTATTAAAGGTCTAAAGAAATTTTTTCTTCCAATACAATATTCTGTGCACTGCACAAGGTTTTTTATTTGCCTTTTGGTAACTGGCCTAACAGGTTTTATGTTTTATCAAAATAATTTCTATGCCATTATTAAGTTTGGTTTGCTTGGGAAAAACTGAGATTTATTTTTTTTTAATTAACGTTATTACATCTATGTATCTTTCTGTATGTGCTTTTAAAATACTTGTGACATTAAGTTACACTGCTTTGACTCCTAGGTCTAAAAAGGACACGAAGTCTTGTCAAATCTTAAACACTGACAGCAAGTGAAACCTCATCTTCAGGCCCCACAGAAGATGCCAATAAAAATAAACTGCATTCCTGAGACACAAGGCCAGAAATTAAAGCCAACTCCTCAAGGCCTAGGGCACGTGAGAAGAAGAGTTGGACATGTGAAATTGTAAGGCTCAATTTCAAGAGATAAAATAAGTTAAGTTTCTCTATAAATTAATCATTAACGTCAAAGGCACACTGATGCAAGACCACCATATGGAGCCCTGTATCAGATTAAAAAGGTTTTCTTGAAGCATTAACCAATTTCTTAATAAAGGTTATAAAGGCTTATGAATTTATAGCTTGTGATCAATATTAAAATTTTATAGATTGTTTACAAAATTTTGAAAAACATTTAATTGACTTCATCCTGTTTTTATTAGGGCTTCTTGTTTGGAAAATTAAGTCTCTCCTCTCAAAGAATGAAGATTTTTGCTTTTTTAAAAAAATGCTTGAGTTATCATTTGATTAAATGAATGACTCTACAATGGTCTGAAGTCCTATTTTGTGATATCAAGTGTTTTTTTTTTTTTTTTTTTGAGATGGAGTCTCGCTCTGTCACCCAGGCTAGAGAGCAGTGGTGCAATCTCAGCTCACTGCAAGCTCCGCCTCCCAGTTCATGCCATTCTTCTGCCTCAGCCTCCCGAGTAGCTGGGACTACAGGCACCCGCAACCATGCCTGGCTAATTTCTTGTATTTTTAGTAGAGATGGGATTTCACCATGTTAGCCAGGATGGTCTTGATCTCCTGACCTTGTGATCCACCTGCCTTGGCCTCCTAAAGTGCTGTGATTACAGGCATGAGCCACCACACCCGGTCAATATCAAGTGTTTTAAATCTTTGATATTTGATAAACTTTCCAAAATCAAATTATAAATTATGTCTTTTTCTTAATTAATACTTTAAGATATTAGGTTCCCTAAAGTCCAAAAATGACATAACTTGGCTTATTTAGTATAAAAATTATCAGGAAGCATTGCCAAATATGAAATGCTGTTTGGTTTTTTGGGGCTGTATTTGTATAAATATGTTATTGGTGTGTGTTCCAAAATTATGGGAAACTCCTGTAATTCTGATATGACTTAGCATCAGTAATTATCATAATTGTTATGTTAAAATTATTGTGTGACACAGAGGTAACAAATTTCCTCATCAATTACGTCTTTGTCTATGTCTGGCCTAAAATGTTTTGCTATCCATGGACAATTGTTGTCTTGTTTTGGTCTTCTTTAGAAGGTGGTTTTATATAAGCTACAAAACTCTAACAGGTGCTCATGAATGCAGGTTTCTGATAACTTTGGAGATTGTGACATCAGAATAGAGGAAACATTTTCAGGACTCATGGACAGCTAAAATGTTCATGAGTATCAAGCAGAACAGGAATTAACTGTGTGGACTGAACCAATCTTTTTGACTTTTTGCCTAAAATGTGGATAATCCTTTTTTTTTTATTTTTCAGAGTCTTGAAACCTTTCTTTTGAGCTATTGACAGTTTTTAACAATTTATTATACTCCTATTAAATTTGGGGCATATTTATTTCTCTCTACCTGATTTATCCAGAATCTGGAAACTATCTGTGAGTATTCTTAACTTACGGCAATACTGTTATTTGCATAAGTGCAATAAGAATCCATTTTCATTTGTAGCAGGATACAATTGGAGGAAATGATTCTTTTACCAAAGCTTTGACTGGAATGGTATGCTTTCCTTTAAGGATTCAAACTTGACATATGAAGCCAAGAAAGCCCTTGGAAAAACTGGACTCATATTTTGCGTATCCAGTCCCTGTACAGGGTCTCTGACCTGTGGTAAGTAAAGAATGTCACATTCTGACAGGCCTAGAAATATCAGATTTATCTTGGAACCTCAAAAGGGGAGGAAACTCACCCAACTCATAGGTATTTGATGGTACAAATCCATGACTGGAATCAGCATTAAAAAAGTCTTATCTGACATTCCTTCTATGGAATAAAGTTTCATCAAAGCCAATTTTTAAAAAGCCTATGTGAAAAATAATTATTCTTTCTGAACTTTATATAAATAATCTGGCCAAGTATAATAAAGAAAATTGGTCCTACCATGATTGGTTTTTAGTAAAAATAGAAAACTGGAGAGAACAAAACTATGTTTCAAAAACTATAGGACACCTGTTATTAGATTCTAGTCTTGCCTAATCTTTTTCAATTCTTATTATTTTCTACAGTTTGGGCTGAATTCTAATTTTTCTTGGGTACAAGTCTTCAAAATAATGTTTTCAATTTTTTTCTCTCTTTTTTTGCATTTTTAAAAATTTGGAGTCACTGAAAACTAAGCTGTGTTTTTCTTAAAGCCCTGCAAACTGAATCCAGACAACTTAAACTTCAGAAGAAAGTAACAGCAATCTATTTACATATATAAGCCACTTTCATACCTGCCTAGTGATGTATAGACTTCAGAGTAATGTGGCCTATATCGATTTTCCAGGATTGTTCTTTTATTTGTTGTTGTTTTTCTCCCTTCCTCCCACTATTTTCTCTTCATAGGACATGAGACTTCATAACCTTCTAAAAATGAACTTTCCTAATAACTCTAGACCTATCTGTACAGGAATAAACCATCCTAGCCATGAGAGATAAGATGAAACCTGGGACCAGAGACTCATTTTCTTCTAAAATGCTTTCTCCAAAAGATTTTGTAAAAGAAAAGAGGGGGAAATGCAAAAGGAAAATATCTTGGGCCCCCAAAATTACTAAGCTAAAGGGAAAAACTCAAGCTGGGAACTACTTAGGGAAAATCTGCCTCCCATTCTATTCAAAGTTATTGTTCTGCTCACTGAGATAAATGCATATCTGATTGCCTCCACTGGAAAGGTCAATCAGAAACTCAAAAGAATGCAACCATTTGTCTTTTAGCTATCTGTGACCTGGAAGCCCCCTCCCTGCTTCGAGTCTTTCTGTGTTTGCTTCAAGTTTTCCCACCTTTCCAGACTAAACCAATGTAATTCTTACATATATTGATTGATGTCTCGTGTCTTCCTAAAATGTATAAAACCTAGCTGTGCCGCAACCACCATGGACAAATGTTGTCAGGATTTCCTGAGGCTGTGTCATGGGTGTGCATCCTCAACCTTGGCAAAATAAAATATCTAAATTAACTGAGACCTGTTTCAGATTCTCTGAGTCAACAAAAGAACACCCATTTAGAGTAGGTGAGGGTAACATATACTATTTGAAGCATGTTAGATGAATGTATGGGTTTGTGCTCAGAAGCCAAAAATAAAATACATAAACTTGAAAGTTGTCAGTGGAGGGATGACTATGGGTGTAGCTATTAGATTGCCTAGGAAAAGAAAGCATGGAGTGATAAATGAAGAGGAGCTGGGGCAGAGCCTAAGGACATTGTTTAAAGTTCAGAAAGTCAGGAAAAGGAAGATTAAATTGCAAATGAAACGAAGAAAGAGAGGCTGGCAGTGTGGGAAATCAGAATATGTAAATTTAAGCCAGATTGAACATAGGAAATGTAAGGTCTTTGAATGATTATTTTATTCTCCAAATCAGGTAGAATTTGAGGAGCATTAAGGACAAAGTGGAAAGTATATCCTCCATTGGAATAGAATTGCCCATTTTGTTCTATTCCAATATAAGGCAGCCCAGAGAAGAGGTTCCTCATGACTGAACTTGTTTGTCCTGCATTGTATTACACCAAGAAGAATGCCCTGACTAGACAGGAGAATGTCTGTGCTGTGTCTTAAGATTAGTTTGCACCTTTTAAGTAGCACCACACTGGCTCTGTTATTATTTTTCACTTCAATAGATTTCTACTTGACAAGAAAAACAAGAGAAAATAGGGCCTTATTTGGCTATAACCTTTTTTCTGGAAATGTTTTAAGTATTCTGTGGTCTCCATGCTACAAGAAAACCAAATATATAAAAACTCATATATCGAAATATGCTTATAAATAAATATATGCCAGTTCTGCAAAGAACTTAAAATATACCAGGCCATAGCTAGCTATTTTTATCAGTCTCCTCATTAGACTGTGTTATACAGGCATCACCACCAATAGAGTCATCCTTATCATAGCTTACATGACTTGAATGTTTACTATGTTCCAATGTTCCAGGTACTATGCTAAATTCTTTATATAATACTTTGTTTAAATCCCAAAGATGTCATTAGGTATTGTGAATTTTTAAGTCTCTGTTTTATAGATGATGCAATAAAGACTTGATGGTAAGTAACTTGTTCAAGTTCCCAGACCTAGTAAAATGTCAAAGTGGGGATTCAAACCCACATGCCCAAGATCTTAACCATTATATAATACAACCTTTCCAAATACAAGTAAACCATGTTTTATTTTATAACGTTTTGCCTGACACACACTATTATAACTCTAATGGAAATATAATGATGTGGGGTATTTGTTAACTGTGTACAAATATAGGGCACATCTCAAGCTCACTGAGGTTCACTTCTCTTTGAGAGAACACAGTAATTATGATCTGAAGTTCAAGGACTGCAAGAATGAAATGTGAAAATGAAGGCTTTCCACAGGGTGGATGTGGCTAATATTAAAGACATGACTTAGAATATATGGCCTGGAAATGGAATTCATATTTTTTCAAGCAAAGAAAGGGAGATCCAAGAGCCAGGATGGTGATCAGTTAGAACTGAAGGTTTTGACTCAGAATGGGACCCTTCACAAATTTGTGAGGACCAGACACAAAGAGAACACAAAGAGAATTGCCTAGATTGACATCTGCTAGACACCTCTGTGCCTCATACCACTGGAAAGGTGGTCATCCCTATTTCAGTTATCAATAGTTTCCATAACATCAATGACACCTTTAGAGTGAACAAGAAAGAGGAGTTCTACTTATTTAAAATCATGTAAACATAGTTCTTTCCCATCCTCAAAATGACTTCACACGGAAAAAGAAAAAGTTAATTTTCAATTCTTGAGAAAGTTTTGTTTTAAGAAAGAAAATTTTGAGATTTTCCCTTAAAATTGATTTTTATTACAAAGTCTTTGAAATTAAAACAAAAAACTGCTATACATCAAATCTCACTTTTCCTTCACTATGGTAGCAAATCATATTTTAAACTAAACAATTGATAAATATAATTTTGTAGTCATTTTTACAGAGTCCAAACAGGAAAACATAATCCACATTAATTACAATGGAGGGTATCTTAATGCAGGGGACTGTTTACATGGGTAATGGAAGACTGAGGCCACCTAGAATTAGCAACAGAAGGAAACCATTAACACCCCTGGGATGGAAATTCAAAGACAGAGGATGATGTTATTTGAATCCCAGAGCCAGAGTCACCTGATAGAATCTGGAATCCCATGGGCCTGATGAGTAGAAGCTGGATTCACAGAGATATACAGGAAAATGCTGCACAGGATGAATAGGAGGGAAAGGAGTGTCCTGGCTTTTTCCTTTGTTCACTCTCAAATATTCAGCTGGCGCTTCCTGCTGACAAGTCCTAGTCCGAAGCCAGTTGTCATGGGTGCCTGGGAATTGCAGTCTCTGGAAGCCAGCTTTCCTGTAATACAGAAGTGAGCAGAGGAAGAAAGAATCTAAAGACAAACAGGCCCAGGATAGGCAGAAGCCATGGTAGCAAGCACTATATTTAATAAACTATATTGTACCATGTAGATAGTGTTTGTGATCAGAAATTAAGCCATAGAATTCAAAAGTAGATATAGCTTTAGAGAAAATTAGATGAATTGTTCATTTAACAAGTATTATATTGGATATCTTTTGTGATTCTAATTTTAGAGCCTGGGAATAAATACATGAAGGATAAACAGCAAGCAAGTAAACAGTAAACAATAAAGAGTATATAAGACAGAGAAGTTTGTTGCTAATGGATGGTAAAGCCTTGGGGAACATTTATTTTGGTGCACTCTGATTTGAATCATAAATTATCCTGGAGCTGGTTTTAGTTTCAGCATTCAATTTATTTATCTTTAGGCTTGTGTTCAAAAATGCATTGCATCCAAATTGCATCTGTGACTTGGATTCCTAAAGGCAGTGATAGAAGAGAAGGAAAAAACATTGAGAACTCATTTTTACACCTGTGCTTTGTCCACATTATTTAAAGGGTAAAGCTAAGAGCTCAGCATGTTTTTCAATCTGCACATGCCTTTCAGCCTTCCCAGCACAATTTTATGGTTTCTCTTCTTCTTTTGGTCTATCTTTGATGTTTATTATAACTTGACTATAGTCCTATAAATATTTTTGGTACTTAATATATATTCTTTCTGGTGAATATATTATTTTGTTAAAACAGAATCATAATACGTGTGTTATTTTATAATCTCATTTTTTACTTAGGAATGTTGAACATCCCTCCACATTTTATACTCACACACACAGACACACATATACATGCATATACATTTACATTCAGTATTAAAAAGATAAACTGAGGTGCAATAAAATTTTAAAGAGCTTATTTGAGCAAACAGCAATTCTCTAATTGGACAGCTCCAACCTAGAAGTTCACCAAGGAGCTCCACCAAGGAAACACAAAGAGGAGGCTTTTATATGATAAACACAAAAGTAAAACAAAGAAAATATTTGATTTATCACAGTTAAGACAGCCACCTTAATTGGTCTATCCCATTAGAAAGTCTCTACTTATATAATTGTTGTATAATTATAAGGTTTTTGGTTGCTTTTGATTGGTTGAATTTAAGTTCTGTTTTTCTTTAACATAGGCATTTAGAAAAAAATAGCTCAAATTAAGTTTTGTTTATGTTTGCAAATCTAGCAAGGTTAAGGTCACTCATGAGGTCTATCTGGCTTTGACTGCTCAGGGATTCTTCAGGCCTGGTCTCCATTTTAATTTACTTTAACAAGAGAATTTAACAACAGATGTGTTTGTGTGTGTGTGTGTGTATACACATATATAATTATATGTGACTTAAATAAAGTATTATATATATAAATATATGCCATCATAATTTTAATAGGAGCACAGTTTTCCACTGTATGGGTATGCTATTAATGAATGAAATAACTGTTAATAAGTTTGGGTTCTAACTTTTTTGTCTAATTTTTTAAAATATGATGAGTATCTCGATTCCTGCATAATTACACACTTTTTCAAGTTATTTCTGGGAATAAATATCCAGAAGTGTAATTGCTACATCAAAGGGGTTTTAATAATCTGTTTGGTGTACACTTTCTACAGTATAAAACAATACAAAAGATGTCAGTGACTTGAAACAATAGCTTATTTCTCACTTAGACAGATTGAGGATAGCCTCTACTTGGGTTCTTGCAGGGGGAGAAGAGGTTGACGACAATGAACTTTTTCACAAAACTTCTGGTCAGACGTATCTCATATCACTTCTACTCACATTTTGGTGTCCAGATCAAGTTCTGCATCCAGTTGTAACTTCAAGAGGACGGAAAGGTAATCCCCCTGCAAGAAAGAGCTCTAAAGTATAATTATTCTAGGGAAGGAAAACGAATATTTTGAACAACAATATTACCAGAGGGACCCATATTTTCTTCTTTATGACAAAATTCATACTGCAATGTTCTTTACTTTTATTGTAAAAGAGGACATGGTTGCATGTTTCCCTGTACAGAAAACAGATACTATGAAAGAAAGAAAGAATGTCATATGCTCCAATCCATTTCTAGCAGATAATTTAAAGCCACATTATAGAGAGGTAACATGAATGAAATACCTTGTAGATATAAGTAACCCACTTGACAAACAAAATCTAGTCAAAAATTGACCACCACATATTTTCAATCCCAACAATTGCATGATCACAAGCCACAGTTTTTACCCCTAAATAATCATTGGTTTCTTGTCCAAATTTGTTCAGAGAGATTTGATTGTATACAGTAGAATTTAACCATGGGATGAGAAGTTTTATATCAAACTTAAGAAAAAACCAACTAATAATCTATTGATGTATTTGGATCTACAGCCTCAAGTCACCTTTTTTCTTCTTGAAAAGATATGGGGATGACATCATAGTAAAGTAAATAAGTTTAAGATAATTAACAATTGATAGCTTCACCTAAATGAATGTATTAATAGAATCATCTAGTCAGTCAAATATAATTAAATATCTTGAGGTTTAAACCTAACCACTCTGAGAAAGAAATTTTTCTGTTTAAATTTCAAATGGAAACACATAAATGGACAGAGAAAGCAAGAATGAAAAACCAGGAAGACCTAGGGGTCTTAGAAGTACATTAACAACTTTCCTGCTAATCTTGGATTGCCACAGTTATGGCTGACAGTAGAAGGTGACATAAATGTTGTTCAGTGAGACACCATAACTTTTTACATTAAAGTAACAAAAGGAAAAGCTCTCTACAAGTCTATGAAGAAATTATTCTAATAAAGAAATGCTTATCCAGGAACAGCTGTGTGGATGATATACTCAGAGACTGATTGATTAGCTTCTGCTTATAAACCATGTATAAACCCTAACAGCAGATTAATATACAACACCAAAATCATTCTCTGGGAAACCCCATCAAGTGTACTACCTCCTCCAGAGTGGAGGTTGTGTCAGAGGCATTTGAACCAAAGCAACTGCATCTTGTATAGAGGCTGGTAAAATAGGGTTGAGACCTACTTGGCTGCATTCCCAGAAGGCTGGGCATTCTATGTCACAGGATGAAATAGGAGGTCAGCACAAGATACAGGTCACAAAGACCTTGCTGATAAAATAAGTTGCAGGAAAGAAGCCAGCCAAAACCCACCAGAACTGAGATGAGATTTATGACCTCTATTCATCTTCATTGCTCATTATATACGAATTATAATGCATTAGCATGCTAAAAAAAAGGGGGTAGGAACCCTAAGTTCTGGGAATTGCCCACCCCTTTCCTGGAAAACTCATGAATAATCCACAGTTTGTTTAGCATATAATCAGGAAATAACTATAGGTATCCTTAGTCCAGCAGCCCAAGCTGCTGCTGTGTCTCTGGAGTAGCCATTCTTTTATTCCTTTACTTTCTTAATAAACCTGCTTTCACTTTACTCTACAGACTCACTCCAAGTTCTTTCTTGAATGAGGTCCAATAACCTTCTTTTGGGGTCTGGATTGAGACCCCTTTCTGGTAACAGAGATGCCTAATTTTTCATCCTTTCTATCATAAGTTTTAACTAATAAAGGATAAACAAAAGTTCAAATAAGAAATCAAGCTGTAATAGCAACTGTGTTTTCTTATAAAACTGGAGTGGAGAAAATGGCAGGAACTCTACCTCCCACCACAATTAAAAATTAACTCACCAGTTGCCAACATAGAAGACTGAGAGAGCCTTGGACCTTGAGAGAGAAAGAGAAGATGAAGAGTGAGAAGAAGAGACAAGAGAAAAAATAAAAAGAAAGCTGGGAAGGGTAAGAAAAGGAGGAAAAATTTTCAAATTCAATGATGAGGATAGAGAAAGAGACTAAAATTTCATTCAATACAGTTCCTTATGAGATTAGTGACAGTTTCTTCATGAAAATAGAAAATGGGATTTTTCAGCATGAAAGTTTCAGTATTCAATCTACTTTATTCTTGAAGAGGGAAGGGAAGACATTGACCTAGAAAAGTATTCAGTGAGAATTTAGTGATATCACTTGTGGGAGAGATGCTTATATGGCAATACTACTGTATACATTAATGGGACCAGATCACATTTTTATTTTCGCAACTAGATCCAAAGAGAGTTGTTTTCACAAATGCAGAAATTTAGAATTCCAGCAGACAGCCAGCCCTCCCTTTGAGATCACATCAAACAGGGTGTTGAATGCTCTTTGAAAGAGGTAGAGAGTGAAAATCTGAAAACCTAATTTGAAGAAGGGAGTAATAACTGAGTTATTTACTAATTCCAATTATAATTAAAATAAATTAAACTACTTAGTGAGGTAAATGCAACCCCCTCTGTTTCCTGATGATTAGCCACATTACATAGCTGTTAGTTCTTTGATTTTTAATTAGAAAACTCACAAAATATTGGTACTCTGGATATGACAACTTTGGATAGAATCAGCTGAGAAAACAGAAAGGTACCATGATAGCATCATCCAACGGATGCTTCTAATGTGTAAGCTGGCACTAGAGGATAGAATGTGGTAGGGACACTGGAATTCATCACTAAGTGCATCCCTGTTAAAATGCACACTTGGCCCAGGTTTGAATAAAGCCACCTTGAACAGTAAAAATTACTGCTAACACACAACCAGCTAAGCTACTTTCTTGGTTATAATGACAATTCACCCTTTAATGACATTAGTGAAAGATTTCCTCTCGATATACAACAGTCTATTTAAAAAATATACTCACCAACTCTTTTATATCAAATCCATCATCTTTCCTTTTGCCATTTAATACTTGCTAATACTAGTTTTGATACTTGTATTGATACTTGTATTGATATTCTTTCCTTTTGCCATTTGATACTTACTAATACTAGCCATTTTATACTTGCTAATACTAATATTAGATACACAATAAGTACAATTAAAATGAATTTATTAACTTTTTTTTTTTTGAGACAGTGTCTCACTCTGTCACGCAGGCTGGAGTGCAGTGGCACGATCTCGGCTCACTGCAAGCTCCACCTCCCAGGTTCACACCATTCTCCTGCCTCAGCCTCCCAAGTAGCTGGGACTACAGGTGCCTGCCACCATGCCTGGCTAATTTTTTGCATTTTTTTTTAGTAGAGACAGGGTTTCACCGTGTTAGCCAGGATGGTCTCGATCTCCTGACCTTGTGATCCACCAGCCTCAGCCTCCCAAAGTGCTGGGATTACAGGCATGAGCCACCGTGCCCAGCCCTTTATTAACTGTTAATAAATGTCTATTTATATGAAGCATTCTCTGGTGGATAGAAAGAGAAACAAGGAATATTCCTGCTCAAAATGAGCATTTGTAGAAGAAAAGATTTCTTATGGTATCAGTTATTTAAGGAGAATTTAGCTGTTAGTCAAGCAGATGAACTAAGATTGTGAAAATGAGAATTGAAGAGTTGGCTCTTCAGATGCTAAAAGAGCACTATCCTGTATTCCAGAAATACTCGTAAGACAGAAAAAATGGAAATCACTATGGTATTACCAAATATGCAGGCGTTTCCCTCCCATTGGTAAATTTGTAGGCTACATTACAAAAAGACAATTTCTCAACATCTTTATGATCAATTTTCACATCTATGCTAAAGGCAGAAGCAGAAAAGAAAGGAGTTTCTGGTAGTGATATAAGAGGGGAGCAGGGAAGTTCTGGGTAGAGAAAGGCCGTGTCCCTGGTGAGGGCTCCACCCTTGGGCCTCTGCCCATGGATCTAAGTGAGGACAATCACCCCTGTTTTCATGCCCAAATGTTGCACTTTCCAAGACCATTCTGACCCACTATGCCCCCATCACACCTATAAAAACCCCGAGGCCCTGGCGGGCATACACACAACTGGCTGGACGTCAATCAGAACACACCAGCAGAAGAACAAACCGACAGACTTTGGAAGGCCACTGATAGTAGAACGACGCAGATGACATAGAATTCAGCCAGGGGTGGTCAGAGGAGAGTCCAGTCACTGAGGCGTCCAACTCCAGGGGAAGACCACCTTCCCACCCTATCCCCCTTATGGCTCGCCATCCATCTGCTGAGAGCTACTTCCAGCACTTAATAAAAAGCTTTGCACCCATCCTCCAACACCACATGTGATCCAATTTTTCTGGTACACTAAGGCAAGAACCCCAGGATACATAAAGCCCTATATCTATGCTATACGGCAGAGGGTCTAATTGAGCTGATTAACACAAGCTGCCTGCAGATGGCCAAGCTGAAATAACAAACTGTAACACATGCCTACTGGGGCTTTGGGAGCTGTAAACATGCAACCTTAGCTACTGCCATGGGGTCAGAGCCCAGAAATATTCCCCAGGACCTGTCAGTTTGCATTAGCTCCCACTAGGGGTTTGAGCTTCGGGGCACTGAAGAAGCAAGCCACATGTTCATCTCATGCCCTGCAAAGGGCATAAGGGAACTTTTCATGTTTCAGTAGGATCCACTACCTCCAAACTCTTATCTTAGTTCCTGTGTAACAGAGTACCCCCATTTTTCTGAGATGGTTTGTTTTGTTGCAGGAAGTCAGGAACCCCAAATGGTGGGACCAGCTGAAGCCATGGCAGAAGAACATGGATTGTGAAGATTTCATGGACATTTATTAGTTCCCCAAATTAATACTTTTATAATTTCTTATGCCTGTCTTTACTGCAATCTCTAAACATAAATTGTGAAGATTTCATGGACACTTATCACTTTCCCAATCAATACATGCCTGTCTTTACTTTAATCTCTTAATCCTGTCATCTTGTAAGCTGAAGAGGATGTATGTCACCTCAGGACCCTGTGATGATTGGGTTAACTGCACAAATTGTAGAGCATGTATGTTTGAACAATATGAAATCTGGGCACCTTGAAAAAAGAACAGGATAACAGCAATGTTCAGGGAACAAGAGAGGTGTAATCTTAAACTCTGACCGCTGGTGAGCCAGGTGGAACAGAGCCACATTTCTCTTCTTTCAAAAGCAAATGGGAGAAATATCACTGAATTCTTTTTCTCAGCAAGGAACATCCCTAAGAAAGAGAATGCGCCCCTGAGGGTGGGCCTCTAAAATGCCCCCCTTGGGTGTGGCCAGCTTCTATGGTCAAGACTATAGGGATGAAATAAGCCCCAGTCTCCCATAGTGCTCCCAGGCTTATTAGGATGAGGAAATTCCTGCCTAATAAATTTTGGTCAGACCAGTTGCTCTCAAACCCTGTCTCCTGATAAGATGTTATCAATGACAATGGTGCCTGAAATTTAATTAGCAATTTTAATTTTGCCCCGGTCCTCTGGTCCTGTTATCTAGCCCTGTCTCCACTTGCCTTATGATATTCTATTACCTTGTGAAGCACCTGATCTCTGTGACCCACATCCTATTCGCACACTCCCTCCCCTTTGAAAATCCCTAATAAAAACTTACTGGTTTTGTGGCTTGTGGGCATCATGGAACCTACTGACATGTGATGTCTCCCCCAGATGCCGAGCTTTAAAATTTCTCCTTTTGTACTCTGTCCCTTTATTTCTCAACCCAGCCAATGCTTAGGGAAAATAGAAAAGAACCTATGTGAAATATCGGGGGTGCATTTTGCCCAATAGCTGGCTGAATTTCCCCCAATATCTGGCACCCATGTGGTCTTTCTTTTTTCCTAAGTGCATGTGGGAACCCAATTGCCTTTGGTAGGTGTGGTGAAACATCTTCGGTCTGGTTCACAGAAATGTGTTTTCGACTCCCTGGAAGACTGGTGAGTGGTCTGTGTATGGTCCAGGTTAACTGTGGGTCATGCAGAGTCTAAGCATCATGCTTATCTCTGCTATATTAAACTCCTGTTAAAACAGGGAAGTGTTTGAGTGCCTATGGAAAATATGGTCACTCTATTCAGGGCAGTAGAGGAATACTGTCCTTGGTTTCCTGAAAAAGGAACCTTAGATGTAGAACTATGGGATCATGTTGGTGCAACATTCAGGGAACTGGTCTCCACAGGGAATTATGTTCTCATCACTGTTTGGGGTGACTGGTCCTTGGTACATGCTGTCCTGATGACATACCAATTCTGTGACCCCCTACAGTTACCACAGTTTTCTGAATCTGGTGATCCTCCACCTTTTCCTCAACCTTCCTCTCCTGCACAGCCTTCATTATCTGATCAGCTTCTCCCTCCGGCTACTCCTCCCCTACCTGACAGTGTAGAGAATTCAGTGTCTAACTCTGGTGATTTTGACTTAAGGTCACCCCCTGATGATCTTATTTCTTTTCATGAAGAGCTGATATGTGTAACTCCTGCGGCCCAGACTCACACAGCCCAGGATCATATATATGCTAATTCTACTCTTCTCATACCTCTGGAATCACCTAGTGGCTCTGGGACCAAACTACAATTTACCTATAATTCTGCAGGCCCTCCCCTGTCCACTTCAGACCCTCACCCTCCTGTTGTTTCAACTCCTCAACTGGTCACTTTACCATTCACTCAGCCTGCTTCTCTGTACCCTTCTTCACACGTGAACACCAGTAATCACCAGTATACTTCTGTTCCTTCTGCTCCCCAAAGGCCTCTTTCTCACACTCTCATCCCGGTCTGACCGTCTCACCCTCAGTTTCCCTTATCTACACGTGCTTTTCCTGTCACTTCTATGCCGACTCCGTCTCAGATGCCTACTCTTGAAACTTCAATGCAATGCTTATTACGCCAAAACAAAGAAACAAGTGGATTAGACGCTTGGACTTATCTGGTCGTGCTAGACCCGCCTAACTTCCAAGGGTTACAAATGCATCATTATGTACCTCTTAATTTTACCTTTTTAAAAGAATTTAAGGATGCTTGTACTCAGTATGGTCCTACTTCTCCTTATGTTAAGATGGTTTTACAAATTTTTTGTATGGAGGTCACTTTACTTACTTTAGATTGGGACCTTTTGGCAAAAGCTGTTCTAACCCCATCTCAGCATTTACAATTTTGTACCTGGTGGTCAGAAGAGGCCCATTTGCAGGCTCAGCTACATTGGAGTAATGGCATTCTAGTTGCTCAGGCAGCTCACAGGCTCTGATAGCTTCTCTGATACTTCTGCCCAATTAAACTTTGATGCCCTTACCACAGAACAAGTAACAAAGGTGTGTATGAGAGCTTAGGATAAATTACACGCTCCAGGCCAAGCTCCTGTTTCTTTTACCATGGTTAAACAAGGTCACTCTGAATTATACCCTGATTTTTTAGCTAAATTACAAGACGCTGTTGAAAAATCTGTCTGTGATGAGCATGCTCAAGGCATTCTCCTTCATATGTTAGCTTTTGAAAATGCAAACCATGAATGTAAAATGGCCATGCATTCTGTCCAATGACAAAATTTACCTGATCACGAGGTGTTGCCTGCATATATTAAAGGTTGTGAAGGCATTGGATCAGACACCCACAAAGCTATTCTGTGGGCACAGGCCTTGGAGGACACCAACCAAACTGGTCCCACTAATTCTTCTCTTGGAGCCTGCTATAATTGTGGCCAACTTGGTCATACTCAAAAAAATTGCAGTTAAAAACTTACAAGTGGCCAAGTCAGCTCAACACACATGGCCAAATGCTGCTCCTACTGTTTTCCCATGTTGTTGCAAAGGTAAACATTGGGCAAATATTTGCTGCTCTAAGTATGATATAGATGGAAATCCCCTGTCACAATGCCAGGGAAATGGGGAGTGGGGCCGGTCCCAGGCCCCGACATCAAATGGGATGCTTCAAACTCAGACCAATGTTGTGTTTCCACTTCATGCAGTCCCAACGCAACCCCCAGCACAAACAAATCTACCTACAGCCAAACCAAATGAGTCCCAGCCTCTCCTTCTGTCTCAGTACAATGCTTGTCCACCTCCACAGTAGGAAGTGGGGTGGTTGATCTCTGTAGTACTATACCTCTGAACTTACTACCTGACTCTTTGCCTTTGATTGTCCCTACAGGGGTCACTGACCCTTTACCTCAAGGTTCAGTGGGCCTGGTGTTAGGTAGGGCATCTAGCTCTGCTAAAGGAATCACCATTCATACTGGTCTCATTAATTCTGATTCTGTTGATGAGATTAAATTAATCATGTCTGCCAGGGTTCCTGTTTCCATTCCGGCCAGTGAGTCAATTACTCAATTGCTTTTACTACCTAATATCATTTTAAACAAAGGAGATAAAGCACGTGGCCGTGGGATGGGCTCCAGCGGTGAAAATGCTGCTTATTGGATTAATGTAATTTCTAAACAAAGGCCCACCTGCACCATACACATTCAAGGAAGAAAGTTTGAGGGCCTAGTAGATACTGGGGCTGATGTTTCTGTTATTTCCTCTAGTTTATGGCCTTCCTCTTGGCTTAAACATCCCACTAGCATGGGGCTAGTAGGTGCTGGAAAGGCTGAGGAAGTTTATGAGAGCGCATTTATCTTGCCTTGCACTGGCCCTGATGGTCAAAAGGGTACAATTCAGTCCTATATCACAACAATTCCCATTAATCTTTGGGGTAGAAATTTACTGGCATGATGGGGGGCTGAAATTAATATACCACATAACTCTTACAGTGCTCCCAGTCAGCATATGATGGAAAATATGGGGTTTGTTCCTGGACTCGGTCTTGGTCCAAAGCATGAAGGGATTACTAAACCCCTCCCAGTTACTATAAAAGAAAACAGGTTATCCTTTTTAGTGGTGGCCGCTGCCACACCTCCTGATCCTATTCCTTTACAATGTAAATCTGACACACCCATTTGGATTCAGCAGTGGCCATTTTCTAAAGAAAAACTGGAGGCTTTAACTCACTTGGTTTCTGAGCAGTTACAACTTGGAAATGTGGAACCTTCTCTTTCCCCTTGGAATTCTCCTGTGTTTCTAGTAAAAAAGAAATCAGGCAAATGGTGGATGGTAACCGATTTAAGGGCCATTAATGCCGTAATTAAACCTATGGGGGCCATCCAACCTGGCATGCCTGCCCCTGCTTTAATACCTAAAAATTGGCTTCTCATAGTTATTGATCTTAAAGACTTTTTTTCATATTGCTTTACATAAATCGGATTGTGAAAAATTTGCTTTTACTGTACCATCTATCAATAATCAGGAGCCTGCAGCTCATTATCAATGGAAAGTACTTCCTCAGGGAATGCTAAATAGCCTTACAATCTGCCAGTTTTATGTTGGACAAGTGCTTTCACCAGTTTGAGCCCAATTTCCCAAGGCCTATATTCTTCATTATAGTGATGATATTTTAATTGCTGCCCCCACCGATAAAGAATTAATTGACTGTTACCAAATTTTGAGCCTCTGTGTTACAGAGGCTGGATTACACATTGCTCAGGATAAAATTCAACAGACCACTCCTGTTCAATATTTAGGAATGGTGGTCGATAAACAATGTATTCAACCTCAAAAAGTTCAAATTAGGAGAGATTCTTTAAAAACTTTAAATGACTTCCAAAAACTTTTGGGTAACATTAATTGTTTAAGACCTACTTTAGGCATTCCAAACTATGCATTGTCTAACTTGTTTTCTATGCTGAGGGGAGATTCCGATCTCTGCAGCCCCAGGACTTTGACCCCTGAGGCTTTACTAGAACTGGAATTCATAGAGGAAAGAATCTAGACTGCCCAGTTATCTAAAGTAAAGCCGTTTCAGCCTTTTCAGCTTCTGGTTTTCACTTCATTACACTCCCCTACTGGACTAACAATTCAACATAATGATTTAGTGGAGTGGTGTTTTCTTCCTCATACTGTGTCAAAAACTTCATCTGTTTATCTTGACCAAATAGCCATATTAATTGGACAGGCTCGGTGCAGAATACTTCAAATTTCTGGATTTGATCCAAATGTAGTTCCTTTAAATCAGCTCAAAGTTCAAGCTCCCTTTCAACATTCTGTATTGTGGCAAATTCACTTGGCTGACTTTATTGGCTTATTGACAATCATTATCCAAAAAACAAATTGTTTGATTTCATAAAAATGACATCTTGGGTGGTTCCTAGATTAACCAAAGATCAACCCATTCCTGAGGCCATTACATTGTTCACTGATGGCTCCAGTAATGGCAATGCTGGTTATATAGTTCCTATGGACAAACTTATTTCTACTTCTTATACATCTGCTCAAAAGGCAGAGTTAATTGCTGTGATTACTGCTTTACAGGATTTCCCCAAACCTTTAAATATTGTCTCAGATTCCACTTGTGTTGTACATGCCACTAAAAATATAGAAACTGATACTATCAAACATATTGATAATTCTGAATTGGCTTCTTTATTTTCAAGGTTACAATAGGTGGTTCACCAATGTAGACACCCTTTCTATATTACACATATTAGATCTCATACCACTTTACCAGGACCCATGTCTGCTGGTAACCATAAAGTCGACTGTTTGGTCTCTTTTATAGCCCAAGAAGCTCAGGAGTTCCATAATCTCACTCATGTCAATGCTGCTGGATTAAAAGATAAATTTGCTCTTACCTGGAAACAGGCTAAGTTTAATGTTCACAGCTGCCTTCAGTGTCAGGTCTTCATACTTCCAAATCAGGAACCTGGCATTAATCCTAGAGGCCTAACTCCTAATGCTTTATGGCAAATGGATGTGACTCATGTTAGCTCCTTTGGCAGACTGTCATATGTGCATGTCTCTGTAGATACCTTCTCAGGTTTTATCTGGGCTACTTGCCAAACAGGGGAAGTCACGGCCCATGTTAAAAAACATCTGTATTCTTGCTTTGCAGTTATGGGGCTTCCATATCAAATAAAGACAGACAATGCCCCTGGATATGTTAGTAAGGCTTTTGATACATTTATGCAACTGTAGGGAATTTCCCATATTACTGGAATTCCTTACAATCCACAGGGACAGGCTGTGGTGGAACGGGCCAATCGCACTTTAAAAACCCAATTGTCCAAACAGTCTGAACACCAAAACATGATTTAACTACTATCCACTCCCAATTACATTTGGCATTGTTTACTTTAAATTTTTTAAATGTTCCTAAAGATAATACTCTAACTGCAGCTGAATGCCATTATATAGGCAAAAAATTCTCCTTAAATGAAGGCAAGCCAGTGTTATGGAAAAACTCCCAAACCAATACCTGGGAACCTGGCACAATTATAACGTGGGGAAGAGGATATGCTTGTGTTTCACCAGGAGATCATCAATCCCCTGTCTGGGTACCCACCAGAAGACTCAAGCTTCAGGTGAATACTGACAATGAAAACCACAGAGAAAAGATGTCTGTGTCAGAGACTGCCCTCAGACGTGGTGAGATCTGTGCCGACTCCTCAGAAACAGGCACACCAAATCACAATGGGTTTAAATCAATCCTCCTGATGGCAGTGAAGACCCATCTAACTAATTCCACTGCTAATTACCTTTCTTTTTCTCCTTACAAACCTAAAAATCTCACCATTTCTATTAGCCTTAAAAAAACAACCCTCTGTTCTTCTCTTCCTCCTTCAGCACTCAATCTCACTTACACTAGGTTTTACTTAATGATTCTCCTCCTCATACTTTCTGTCTCACCAGCTTCCTCTCACACTGATTTACCTGCTACACATAATTATTCTTATTGGGCTTATGTGCCTTTCCCTCCACTTATTCAACCTCTCACTTGGATAGATGCTCCTGCAGAAATCTACACTAACAACAGTGTGTGGATGCCTGGAGCCACAGATGACCATTGCCCTGCTCAACCAGGAGAAGAAGGCACTGCATTTAATGTTACCATGGGTTATAAATATCCCCCTCTGTGCCTCAGATATGCACCTGGTTGTATGCATCTAGAAACTCAAATCTGGGCTGCTTATCTTCTGTAAAGATCAGCTACAGATAAAATGGGACATTTGGTTTCTGGCCTCTCCCTTTCTCCTTTAAAACAAGGAGAAAGGGAGAAGTAATGGGAGATACCCCATACTTTCAATATAAACCTGCAGGAAAACCATGCCCTAAAAATTTTGAGGGCCCATCTAAAATTTTAATTTGGGAAAATTGTGTTAACTCACATGCAGTAATATTAAAAAATGACTCATATGGTTTAGTAATAGACTGGGCACCAAAGGGCTATTTAAAAAACAATTGCTCCTCTGGCAGAGGGGAATGCCTGAATGCTACTTATTTTGTTTCTTATCAGGAGAACGAGAATTATCATTCTACTTTGCATAGGTGGTTCAGCTGATTCTTTCCCTTAAAATGGGAAGATAAAGGCATTACCCCTGCCAGGCCTCGTATGATACTCCCTATTCTGAGCCCAGAACACCTAGAACTTTGGAAATAGGCTTTTGCCATGTCTGGACTGTGAGTATGGGAAGGGAAAACTATTCTGTCTGTTGTCCCCACTACCATCCCACTCTCTCTCAGTATCAATGTAGACCCAGACATTCTGCTTTACTTTCCTCCAACCTGACTGTTCCTATACAGAGTTGTGGTAAGCCCCCTTACATGCTGTTAGTGGGAAATATCAAAATTTGGATGAACAATCAAACTGTCCAATGCATTAATGGTCATTTATACACTTGCATTAACTCCCATTTTGACTCCAGGAAAAGTGTAATGTTGGTTCAAGCTCAAGAAGAAATCTGGATTCTGGTAACTTTACCCAGACCTTGGGAATCCTCCCCCTCAAAACATTTAATTAATGAAGTGCTACAGTGAATTCTAAAAAGATCTAAGAGATTTGTTTTCACTTTAATCGCTGTTATCATGGGCCTAATTACAGTCACTGCAATGGCCACCACTGCCGGAATGGCATTACACCGATCCATTCAAGCGGCTCATTTTGTTAATAATTGGCAAGCCAATTCCACCCAAATGTGGAATTCTCAACAAGGCATCGATTGAAAATTGGCAAATCAGATTAATGATTTAAGACAGTCTGTTATTTGGCTTGGAGATCAGGTGATGAGTCTCGAACACCGCATGCAAATGCAGTGCGATTGGAATACTTCGGATTTCTGTATCACCCCATATTCCTATAACAAGACTGATCATTCATGGGAAATGATCAAAGGATACCTCCTGGGTAGGGAAGATAATTTATCATTGGACATAACTAAATTAAAAAAACAAATTTTTGAAGCCTCTCAAGCTCACTTATCCATTGTTCTTGGAGCTGAGGCATTAGATCAGGTGGCAGAAAATCTTTACAGATTAAACCCCATGACTTGGATTAAGTCTATTGGGGGATCCACTGTAGTAAATTTTGGAATTATGTTTCTCTGTTTAATCGGCTTGTTTTTAGTGTGCCAGACCCATCAAAGAATCCTGCATCAAAATCGAGAGAACAAACAAACTTTCATCGCCGTCACATTTATAAAAAAAGAAAGGGAGAGACATTGTGGGAAGTCAGAGACCCCAAACAGAGGGACCGGCTGAAACCATGGCAGAAGAATGTGGATTGTGAAGATTTCATGGACATTTATTAGTTCCCCAAATTAATACTTCTTTAATTTCTTATGCCTGTCTTTACTGCAATCTCTAAACATAAATTGTGAAGATTTCATGGACACTTATCACTTCCCCAGTCAATGCCATTGTGATTTCCTATGCCTGTCTTTACTTTAATCTCTTTTTTTTTTCTTTTATTATTATTATTATTATACTTTAGGTTTTATGGTACATGTGCGCAATGTGCAGGTAAGTTACATATGTATACATGTGCCATGCTGGTGCGCTGCACCCACCAACTCGTCATCTAGCATTAGGTATATCTCCCAATGCTATCCCTCCCCCCTCCCCCCACCCCACAACAGTCCCCAGAGTGTGATGTTCCCCTTCCTGTGTCCATGTGTTACGCCACCAAGGAGGATGTATATCACCTCAGGACCCTGTGATGATTGCGTTAACTGCACAAATTGTAGAGCATATGTGTTTGAACAATATGAAATCTGGGCACCTTGAAAAAAGAACAGGATAACAGCAATGTTCAGGGAACAAGAGAGATAATCTTAAATTCTGACCGCCAGTGAGCCAGGTGGAACAGAGCCACATTTTTCTTCTTTCAAAAGCAAATGGGAGAAATATCACTGAATTCTTTTTCTCAGCAAGGAACATCCCTGAGAAAGAGAATGCGCCCCTGAGGGTGGGCCTCTAAAATGGCCCCCTTGGGTGTGGCCGTCTTCTACGGTCGAGACTGTAGGGATGAAATAAGCCCCAGTCTCCCATAGTGCTCCCAGGCTTATTAGGATGAGGAAATTCCTGCCTAATAAATTTTGGTCAGACTGGTTGCTCTCAAACCCTGTATCCTGATAAGATGTTATCAATGACAATGGTGCCCAAAACTTCATTAGCAATTTTAACTTTGCCCCGGTCCTGTGATCCTGTTATCTCACCCTGCCTCAATTTGCCTAGTGATATTCTATTGCCTTGTGAAGCACAGGATCTCTGTGACCCACACCCTATTCGTACACTCCCTCCCCTTTGAAAATCCCTAATAAAAACCTACTGGTTTTGCCACTTGTGGGGCATCACGGAACCTATTGACATGTGATGTCTCCCCCCGATGCCCAGCTTTAAAATTTCTCTCTTTTGTACTCTGTCCCTTTATTTCTCAACCCAGCCAATGCTTAGGGAAAATAGAAAAGAACCTACATGAAATATCGGGGGTGAATTTTGCCCAATATCTGGCTGAATTTCCCTGATATTGTTTAATTATTTTTTCTCTATCTCTTCTTCTGTCCACCTTCTCCACTTCCTACTTAGTCCTTTAGAAGTGCAACTGTAGTCTTTTACCTCCTCCTTTACCAGACCCTCCCTACAGGTCAAGTTCATCTGGCTATGTGCTCCAAGGCAGGACTCTGGAGAGTTAACAGTAGACTTACAAACCAAAGCATGCCTGATAAGGAACTTTCACCCTCCAGAGGTTGCCTAGAGAGATCATTGCTTTCTCACAAGGAGCCAGCAGTCACCACCATCTGGTAGATAAAGCAATGGAGCTAGCTCCATAATAATTTTGCCCAGTAAGCAGTGTAGTATATTCAGTGTTTAATAGTTTGAGCTCTGAAATGAGACTGCTGAATTTTACTCCCATCTCTTCCTCCTATTTGCATAGTCTTAAGAGAGTATCTTCTTTTGAACCCTCTTTCTAAGAGAAACTTAAAACTGGAATTAACACTACCGACCTAAAAGATTAGTTGTATAAATTAAAGAGAGAATTCATGGCTTAGCTATAGAACTATGATAGCACTTGGATGTTGAATGAAATTATGATACAACTATCTTCTTGTCTAGATTGCTGGATTTTCTATAGGAGGGACCATATGTTATTTAGTTTTTTGTCTCAAGCATGATGTATATTTACACAAATATATACTATATATGTAACAAAATGCAATTAGTTTAGGTAAAAAGTGAAGAAATACATCTGATTTTACTTTTTCCATGTTAATTTGCATACCAGGATCAACACAAGTTTTTACCTTTTATGAAATATAGTTAATCATACATAAAAATGTGAAGAGAAATATAGTCATCCAACTGTATAGGTAGGACATCTTAGGTTCCAAGAGTGTATACACACACTCACATGCACACACTCACACACACACACAGTGATAGGCTGAAATAAAAATGGCTTCTTAAATATATATTCACTTCCTAATTCCAAGGACCTGTAAATATTATATGGCAAATGAGTGAATGTTATACTTTATCTTATACAGCAAAAGATGTGATTAAGAATCTTGAGATGAGGGGCTTATCCTGAATTATCCAGGTCCTGAATGCCAGTACAAGTATCCTTATAAGAGAAATGGAGAGGAGAATTAACATACACAGAGAAGGTGATGTGAAGATGAAGTCAGACAACAGAGTGATAGGGCAGCAAACCAAAAAAAAATGGGCATCCACCATAAGCTAGAGAGGCAGGAATGAGTTCTCCCCCAGGGACTCTATAAAGGGTGTGTTCCTGCCTACACTTTAATTTCAACTTGTACCCTCCAGAACTGTGAGATAATAGATTTCTGTTTTAAGCCACCAAAATGCTGATACTATGTTAGGCAACCCTAGGAAACTAACACACACACACACACACACACTCTCTGTCTCTCTCTGTCTCTCACACACACACACAAACACAAACACACACAGAGTTTCTGGGATCATGATTATATAAACAGCTTTAAAAACACTTGCTAAATATCTGGTTTATGAGTAAAGGGAATTCTCCAGGATTCAAGTGTTCTGGAACCCCTGAAACCCTGGCCAAGAGCTGAGAAATGCTAAAAAATAAAAACTGTGTATAAGTCATCCCCATCTGTTTAACCCTAGGCAAGGCAGCATGAAGACTTGTACATAGAGAGTTTAGCAATAAAGAGAAGAAAAACACAAAGATTTTCCAAAAAATTTAAAGAAACTTACTTAGGATTTGATAGAGGCATAGAAGAGAAATCTAGAACTGATTTTCTTGGACAGTAGCTCTTATCATTTAATAAAATCAGTAGTAGAGATTTTTTTAAGTATAAAGTTAATCAATTAGTACTCTTGGGGAAAGAGGCCCAGACCTTTGTGTTTTCAGAAGCAGAAGTTTGGATAAAAGAACAGAAGCTACTCCTTTAACTTTTGAAAATAAATTTCTTTCTTTATACTAAGCTTCAGAAAGCTAAGTCTAAGAGTAGGTGCCCTTGAGAAATAGAATGGAAAAAGATAGACTGTATCACAAAATTTTAGTAATATGTCATTTACACTTTCTTGAAAACCAGGCTTAAGTACAGAATATTCCATAGTCATCTCAAACAAAGCTGGGGGTCTCATCAATTTCCCAATTTAGTCCTGCAAAACATCACATAACTTTCTGATCAAAAACATAAGAAGTATTTTATGGTTAACTGAGAAAATAAAAATGGAAGTACTCTGATTCGTTACAAAAGTCTCTTGTCTATAACCAGACTAAATAAAAACTTAACTTTCCTTGTATTAATGATTAAAAATGTAGGAGAAAAAAGATCCTTTTTCTCATCGCCACGTTCTATTTCAATTCAACAGATATGCCATTGAAACCCTTTTGCTCTTTGTTGATATTTGAACAAACTGATAACAAAATGTATCCTCACTATTTAGTACTAGCAATGAATTAGCCAATTTAACAAGTATTTTGAGAAAAACTTCATTTACTCAGCATCTATGTGTGCATCATGATACTTTAAGCATTGGGATTTGAAATCAGACAAAATTGGTTTCCAATCCTGGCCTATCTATATGATAGCCATGTGATTTTTGGACAAGTTTCTAACATATCTTAATCTTAGTTTCTTCTTCATAAAATAGAGATAATTAAATCTCCTTCATTGAATGGAATCATGGATATAAAGCATCTGGTACATAGGTAGCACTCAGACAAAGTTCTTGTTCCTGTAATAAACTAAGTAAATAAAAGGTTAGTCATCCTACCCAAGATGCTAGGGTAAAAACTGGAAGTCATTGAAAGACTATTAGTACACTTTTTAAGAACCTAACTAGGCTGAGTTATCATTGTCCGGAGACCACCTATTGGAAGAGCTTAGGTCACAGAGTTAACTAGAAACTGAGTTAGTTTAGGAAACAGACTCCATAGGACACAAAACTAGCACCAGTTCTGCTGCTTTCTTGGAGATCCAGGAAGACTGTATCAAAATTAGTTTCTTAGTTCAGTCTGATATAACAGAATACCATAGACTTGGTTGTTTATACAACAGAAATTTATTTCTCACAGTTCTGGAGTCTGAGAACTCCAAGATCAAAATGCCAATAGATTTTATTCCTGTTGAAGACCCACATCCTGGTTTTCAGTGGTCATCTTCTGATTGTAATGTCACAGAGCAGAGAGCAGAGAAAGAGAAAGCAATCTCTCTCATGTCTTTTTATAAGGACACTAATCTCACTTATGACACTTATTACCTCTGTTGATAAAAAGAGCAAAATTCTGTAAAATATTTGGAGAGATTTAAGCTGAGCCCAATATGAATGACCAATGACACATAACACAGCCTCAGGAGATCATGTGCCTAAGGTGGTAGGGATACAGTTTGGCTTTATACATTTTAGGAAGACAAAAGATATCAATCAATATATGTAAAATGTACATTGGTTAGGTCTGAAAAGGCAGGACAACTGGAAGTGGGGACTTCCAAGTCATAGGCAGATTCAAAAATTTCCTGATTGTCAATTGGTTGAAAGAATTATTATCAATATAAAGGAATGTCTGGGTTACAATAGGAGGTGGTGGACAACAAGGTTTTATTGTGCAGATGAAGCCTCCATGTGGAAGGCTTCAGAGAGAATAGATTGTAAATTTTTCTTATGAGACTTAAGGAGTCTATTCTATCAGTAATTCCAAAAGGGAGCAAAGTATAATGAGGCATGTCTGACTTCTGCTTCCCATTATGGCATGAACTACTTTTTTAGGTTAACTTTGAAATGCACTTTCCAGGAGGATGGGTCCACTCAGATGGTTGGAGGGCTTAGAATTTTACTTTTAGTTTACATTCTTCCCCTTTCTGGCCAAGATTTGCCAAAGGCAACATCATTGGCCACCAAATTTTCATTTTGTCCCATAGTGTTGCTGGGGTGGCATGGCTGCCTGCCCCAGGTACATCCTGTTCCTCAGTGTGACCCCCTCTCTCATATGGTCAAGGAGCTTAGAGTCAAAAAACTCATAGCCAATTTAAATGTTCTAGGCCAGACAGGAATGGATGAGGGCAGACATTTATTAATACTTAGAAAACAACTTTTTAAAGTAAAAAGCTAACAAACAAAAAGCCAAGGGCAAGGTTACAAATATGACTAAGCTACTGTAATGTTGGTTTTAGTTATAGACTTATAGCAATTAGCTATACAAAACATAAGTATTGTTAAAACCTTTTAAGCTAAAGAATTTTGGAGACCTTTGTTCTGCAATGCTTTTTGTGTTCTCTTAGTAATTTGTCCTAAGGTGGCTGATTTTTTAAATATATATCTATCTGTATAAATCTTATAACTAGGAGTATTATTATACCCAGGAGGCTTTTTCACAAGGTTTCTTTATATTCTCTCAGTAATAATTTTCTTTTAGTTCTACAGGAAGCAGAGAATTCTTTATGTTTGGGATGGATGGAAAGGTGCCACATAATAGCTCAGAAGGCAAAGTCCTTTCTTTTGCTAGCTGTTTATGCATCTGTGTGCCTATCCTTGATTTGGAGGCAAGGTGCTTGTATCATTTTATCAGTAGGATACTTGCAGTGAAAAACAGATCAGCCCAGTGGGATGCCTAATGAGAGAGATTCACATGTCTAGTCTTTAGAATACAATGATTCTGGTTTCCTTGGAAGTAAAACATGAGAGATAAATAACATTAATATTTTGACAATCAAAAGAGTATTTGTGCATCAGATCAGCAAATGGAACCTACTTAGGTTGATGTCCTACTTATTTGATGTCCATTTAGGACATCAACTAAACATATGAAGAAAAATTATAATCTGATACTCTTCAGAAGATTATTGTAGCCAAGAAATAATTTATGATTCAATCTGCACTTAAAAACAAATCAGGGCTTAAATCTAGTAACAAATGTTACACTTTTCCTTTGAAACAATTTATCTCTTTCTCTAGCCCTCTTTTTCTGCTGAAGAGAAATTATAGTAGGACCAATATGTGTGCAAAATAAGTTTTAGGCTTACTATACTTGGCTTAATTATTTGTATAGAGTGCAGCAAGTATTGATGGGCTATATAGGCTCTGTTTAAGTTGGCTTTGCTGGTACTTAACCTAAACATATGTGATTCTAGTCAAAGACTAGATAAAATTTCCCGTCTCCAATTGTTCTACCTTAGAAGAAAACACTCTTATTAAAAGATGCAAATGACTATATTGTCATAAAATCACGAACAGTTTCCAAATTGGAGGGAACTCAGATAGACAGAAAGGCAAATTTGCTCACAAAAACATACTTCACCCAAATTCTAAAAACTATAAATAACTCAAAAGATTTCCTTGACTCTTCTTTAACCAGAGCAGCAGCTTTCCAAACAAGATGTCATTTATTCACCCTGAAACTGCCATTCACAAGCCAAGCAGCTCTTGTCAGATGAGAGCACTGTAGAAACTAGCAGTCACTGTAGAACCTAGTAGCTCCTCATATAGTTAGAATCAGTCCTAGGGGAAAAGGAGACTCCCTGCTCAGGAGTGTCTCCCTCTTCCATTCCCAGGTAGCAAGATCCAATGTAAATCACTTTTATTTTATCATGTAACTATTTTAGATAACATTATTTCCATTAGCATAGGGATAGCTTTAATTAACATTACAGAGCAAGGCAGTAAATGCCCCTTAAGTGGAAATTCTTTAATCCAGTAGTTGTTATTGGAAAGTGTTCACAATCTTTTGCCATAAGCCCCAATAAATATTCTGCAAAGGGACATGAAGTGGAGGATTTGTCCCAACAAGTACTGCAGCCTCTACCCTGTATTCTACAGGCTCAGGCAATCTTACTAGTTCCCATTTAATGTGTCCAATTAACATTTTTCAAAGAGAAGATTTACATGCCTTCAGTTTTACAGTATCAGATAGGGGAAATATCCCCCAGTCAGATACAGTACCAATTTTCATAAGACATTTAGGTAAAGAAGTCACAACTGCCTTACATAAAGTCTGCTTAAACATCTCAAATTTTATAACCTTATCAAAGTGTACATTTTTTGGTCTGGTCCCAAGAACTTTTCTAGCTTCAGACAATTTTACCTTTTCTGGTGAAAAAAGATTTGGGTTCCCAGCAGAAAGCTGAGTCAAAGATGCTTTTGTCAATCTTTGTCTCAATTTGCCTCAACATTGCCCCATAAAATGTCAGCTTTGTCATTATAACTTTTGCCTTTGGATTTTTCTTAAATTTCCCCTTCTGGGGCAAATGCCCCAAACTGGTGTGGGAACCTTTAATGTTGGGTGATCAGCATGGGTTCCCTTTGGTCCACACACACAACATTGAATACTGTTGTAAAGACTTTTGTTTTATTTATTTTATTTCTTAATAACCATCTAAAATTTTCCACCACACTTCTGAGGTGAGTCCTTTGATTCCCTTTTGCTTTTCCCATTTTTCTATTTTTTTAATTACCCTAATATTTTATCAAGTATCTGTAAGACCCATGAGGGAGAGTAAATTTGATAAGGCTTCTCAAGTAGTTGTATGATTCTGTGGAAATAATGTCACCTGAGGTGCCCATGTAAAAGGGGTCCCCCTAACCCCAACATTGACCATGACCTGGGTAATAGGCATATTCAGTGGGAGATTATCCCAGTCATCATAAAGCCAGTCACACATGGCTTGCATATGAAGTGTGAAAGGAAAGTAAATCTCAGGACCTCAAAATCACTAAGCCAAGGGAAAAGTCAATCTGGCAACCACATCAGGCAAAACCATCTCCCATTTTATTCCTAAATAAGATAGCTACAAAGATAAAAAGCTACAGGCTTCCCTCACAATTTGACCACAAGGAAATTCTTTGTGAACAAAGGACATACAGAACTCAAAGTCATCTCCCCTGCTCAGGTGATACAAATACATATCTGATTGCTTCCTTTGCCCTATTACTTCACTAAGCCAGACTAAGGCGTAAGTGACTGTTCCTGTAAATCTCATATTCAGTAAAAGGCTAATCAGAAACTCAGAATAATTCCAACATTTGTCTTTTTTCCACCTATAACCTGGAAGCCCCCTATCTGCTTTGAATTGTCCCACCTTTCCAGACTGAACCAATGTACATATTGGATATATTGACTGATGTCTCATGTCTCCGTAAAATATATAAAACCAAACCAACCCATACCACTGATAGCAACAGGAGTCAAACAAATATGTAGGCAGATGGGGAAGGTCCCCAGTGAAACCCCACCTTCAAGCCAAAAAAAACAGGCTGAAGGCAGAAAGGGATGAAAACCATAACCCACAGTGGAAACTTCTGTTCCTCTTTGCCCACTGTTTCTTGATTGAATTTTTCTGAACAATGATTTAACCAATCAAATGTTGCCTTTTCTGGTACTACCTATGGCCTGCCCCTCCCCTATTCTGAGCCCATAAAAGCCCTGGACTCAGTCACACTGGGGCAATCTTTTCCTGCCTTTGAGTAGGGGGACCACCCCCACATCCCCTCTCTGTGGAAAGCTGTTTCATCACTCAATAAAATTCCCTGCCTTGCTCATTCTTCAATTGTCAGTATATCCTCATTCTTGGACACTGGACAAGAGCTTGGGACCCACCAAGTGCAGGTATCCAGAAAGGCTGTCAAGCTGGACTTTTGCCCTAGCCTGCAGAGGGCAGCCACCCTATGTGGCAGGGCCAGGGGCTGACTGAGCTGCTAACATGCCACTGTCCATTGGGCTGTGGATGGCAGAACTAAAAGAACTAATTTGCATACTAACACCTCCTCTGGGGTTTCAGGGTCACAGGCCCCCTTTCACCTGATCTGGCTGCCGGCCCTGCATGGAGCTTGCTCTCATGCTGCACTCAAAGTGTCTGGCCAGATCCCACACGAATCAATCATGTGCTCCCTCCTGCAAGGGGATGAAGAAGGCAGGCCAAGTAGATGGGGCACCCCTGATACAAGGCCAGCAAAGGGGCCAAGAGAAAACTTTTGAGTCATTTTGGAAGCTCATCCAGGATGCCTGAAAGCTGAGTAAATGTGGACTTAGACCCTTCACTTTTCTTTAGAGGCTTCTTATCCTAAGACTTTATTCTAAAGGCAGATGAAGCACCGAACCGCTGACTACCCAGCTGAAAGTGAACAGTGCAGCTACAAAGGACAGGATGTGACCCTGCTACCTCACTCTCTTTTGGGTGAAAGGAATGTTGGCTTTGTTTCACTTCATGGAGGTCTAGCCATCATGTGGGTCCAGAATAAGGTCTTGGGGCAACTGAATGCTTCTGGCCGTGACTGCACCTTTGGTCTGGTCCCAGGAACTTTTCCAGCTTCAGAAAATTTTACCTTTTCTGGTGAAAAAGGTGTTGTCAGAAGACTCTCAGACTTGCTCCATCCACAACTGCCCATTAGGGCATCAGCCAAGACTCCCAGACTTTTTAATGGTATTTTTCCTCCTTCTTTCACAGTTTGAATTAGCTCCTATCTGTTCTTTTTTTTATAATGTTAAGAGTGTTGCTGCAAACTGCGGAGATATTCCTGGGTAGAATGAGCATTTATCCCAGCCATCAGATATGCAATTCAGAACAATGTGGTTTCCATCTTTTGAGGAGGGAACAGTGATTGAGAGTTTTTCTTCTGTTGAAGGAACCCATTTGCATAGAGCAAGAGGCTTTTTCCCCCAGGCATCTCCCCCAACCCTGCACTTAAGCTGTTTTTGTTTTCTTTTCTCCGTGTTAGTAGTTAACACAGCCCTACAAATACAAGGAAATTTTCTATGCAAAAGTTTTTTTTTTTCTTCCTTTAGAAGGTGTGTTACTAGGTTAAGTCCCCAATTCTCCTTTTCCTTTCCCTTGTTTGAGAAAGACTCAGTTCCACAGCTTCACCTTAGCATTCAGCTTAGATGGGCCCCACCTGCTGTGAGTCCAGCAAAAGGGCTGAGAGAAAAATCCTGCATCACCACCCTGGGCACATGTTGTTATGGTCTCCTGAGGCTATGTCACGGGCACATCCTTAACTTTGGCAAAATAAACTTTCTAAATTAATTGAGACCTGCCACAGATACCCTTTATTTGCGGAATCATATCAGCTGCTTCATCTGGGGTGCTCCACTGGGCATTTTATAGAGGGAGTTGGGCAGTCCCCTACTAAGAGTAAGCAGATGTTACAGTGTTGTTTATTCAGTACCCTAGGCTGGTTATTCTCTGAGGAATAACCTCCCATGCCCCTGGATCACATATATTTATCAGTGATTGTTTAATCATGAGCTGTGGGTCCTGCATCAACCCAAATGTGCTATTTCATTCTGTTGCATTTAAAATTAAGGATACATCCTTAAAGTAGTTATTTTTGCAATCCATTGTATAGTAAAGATTTATCAGGAGGTTGATGATACCAATCTACAAAATGGAAACATTTCTTTATACCCTCCGGTTTTAATAGTTACTGGATTTTTTCCTTCCCCCACATTGACTATTTTTTAAAAACAACAGGTCTCAGAGGTAACTTTTTGTTGCCCTGGCTTAATTTTTCCTTTTGTGGGTAGCTTTGGGGCTAGTGACCTAAGCTGAGACAAACCCACATCTGAGCTTAGTGCAGCCTTAAGGCCCAACACAGCAATCTTACTTTCATTTTAGCTATTACAGATAACAATAACCATAAGATTAAACATTTTGCTTTTTCTTATTGGTTTGCATTTCCTTGTACACTCAGTGGAATAACTCCCTGTGAGTATGGGTATGACTTTATCTCTAAATTAAGTTCGTAACTTTTACCTTTAGTAACTGAATGCAGCCCAGCTGCAGCTCCGTAATATGGGTGACTATGTGGCCACCCAAAAGTCAAGGTTTCTCATTTCCCACTTTTTAATTTTTCATTTTATTCATTTAGATTTATCTATTATAACATTTGCTTTCATTTAAAAGTGACTCAAATAGACTATAAACTAGAAAAAATTACATTTTCATTAGCAAAATCCACATCCTGTGTTCTTATAAACTTCACCTCCTACTTTTCTTACCCTCCTAATATTTTAAGTTTTAGTAATTCAAATTCCCATGAAAAAAACCCATTACTTAACATAACATGACTTTAAGATTTTAAACTACTGGAGAGAATTTTGAGATGAAATATACAAATTAGTCTTGCCAAAGATTACCAAGATAATGTGCATAGAAAGGCAGCTGAGCTAGCTTCTATCAACCTCATGAGCACTTACTTTTCTTTCAGGCGTATCTAACCTTTTAGCTTCCCTTGGCTATATTGGAAGGAGAAGGAGAAGGAGAAGGAAGAAGAAGAAGAAGAAGAAGAAGAAGAAGAAGAAGAAGAAGAAGAAGAAGAAGAAGAAGAAGAAGAAGAAGAAGAAGAAGAAGAAGAAGAAGAAGAAGAAGAAGAAGAAGAAGAAGAAGAAGAAGAAGAAGAAGAAGAAGAAGAAGAAGAAGAAAGAAAAGAAGAAGAAGAAGAAGAAGAAGAAAGAAGAAGGAGGAGGAGGAAGAGGAGGAGGAACTTTCTTGGGCTACACAAAATACACTAACACTAAAATAGCTGATCTAAAAAAAATCACAAAAAACATACTGTTTAAAGAAAGTTTACAAATTTGTGTTGGGTTACATTCAAAGCCATGCTGGGCCACAAGCATGGGTTGGATAAACTTGCTTTAAGCAAATAGATTAGAGCTCTTTCATATAGTTTGGTAGTGAAATATTGCTTCTACATGATACATACAAATATAGACAGAACAGACATACAGACAAATGCAGATCCAACAGATTTTTCATTTGCCTGTTTTCAAGAATTCATCTTCCTTATTTTAGATTATTAATTTTAAAAATAAGTTACAAGACCCAAGAGAGGGTGAAAGAGAGAGTTACCATCCTCAACCTTTTCAAAAAAGAAAGAGCTCAGGAAGCAGGGTACAGTAGAAGGTGAACTTCTAGGATATCAACCTGAAGAATTTAAAAAAAAACAGATTAGAGAATTTAAAAATTGAAAACTTCTTGCATTAAGAGTAAGCCAGTATTTTCAATAAAATCTTGTTTAACCTATTCTTTTATTTGTGTTAGTGTATTTTTAATATTATAGTTCAATTTATAGAGACTATTATAATTTCTTTTTAATTATACCTGACTTAATTATATAACTTTTTTCAGAATAAATACCCTTTTTACTAACTTAATTATGACTTACACTGACCATTCACGGCATGCTTGGACTTTTTTTTTTTTTTTTTTTTTTTTTTTTTCCTAAATCTCTCTCTTTCTTGAAAACGGGTCATTTTATTTTAGGACTAAAAATTCATCACACAATGTTTTTATAAATATCACATTAGTTTTCTTTTAACCTGTCTTACCAAAAATACTTCTTTATATCCATAATTTTCCTTGTGTCTAGATCAGGAATCATTTCCTGATTCCTTTTCCCTTGTTTTATATATAAACTTTTAATTAGAGAAAAATATTTACCTTTTCAATAAGAACACATTTTTCAAAATGTTTTTTTATAATTTTTAAATTGGAAATTACCCAGACATTTAATTAACATCTATATTTAATATAGCCTTAAATTTTAAATTATATGAAAACTGTGTTTATAAGCATTTATTCCATTACATTTACTTGATTAATTTATTTGGTAGTTTACCTATATTATTTATGGAGACTGTGATAGTCATAATTCAAACTTATTTTCCTGTTTACCATTTCTTAAAATTATAATTTAACTTCTGGGATACATGTGCAGAAGGGGCAGATTTGTTACATAGGTATACATGTGACATGATGGTTTGCTGCACCTATCAACCAGTCATCTACATTAGGTATTTCTCCTAATGCTATCCCTCCCCTTGTCCCCCACCCCCACCAACAGGCCCCTGTATGTGATGTTCTCCTCCCTGTGCCCATATGTTCTCATTGTTCAACTCCCACTTATGAGTGAGAACATGCAGTGTTTGGTTTTCTATTCCTGTGTTAGTTTGCTGAGAATGATAGTTTCCAGCTTCATCCATGTCCATGCAAAGGAAATAAAATCATTCTTTTTTTGGCTGCATAGCATTCCAGGGTGTATATATGCCACATTTTCTTTATCCAGTCTATCTTTGATGGCCATTTGGGTTGGTTCCAAGTATTTGCTATTGTGAATAGTGTTGCAATAACCATACATGTGCATGTGTCTTTACAGTAGAATGATTTATAATCCTTTGGGTATATACCCAGTAATGGGAATGCTGGGTCAAATGGTATTTCTGTTTCTAGATCCTTGAGGAATTGCCACACTGTCTTCTATAATGGTTGAACTAATTTACACTCCCACCAACAGTGTAAAAGCATTCCTATTTCTCCACATCCTCTCCAGCAACTGTTGTTTCCTGACTTTTTAATGTTCACCATACTAACTGGCATGAGATGGTATCTCTTTCTGGTTTTGATTTGCATTTCTCTAATGACCAGAGATGACGAGCTTTTTTTCATATGTTTGTTGGTCACATAAATGTCTTCTTTTGAAGAGTGTCTGTTCATATCTTTTGACCAATTTTTGATGAGGTTTTTGTTTTTATTCTTGTAAATTTGTTTAAGTTCCTTGCAGAGTCTGGATATTAACCATCTGTCAGATGGATAGATTGCAAGATTTTTCTCCCATTCTGTAGGTTGCCTGTTCACTCTGATGATAGTTTCTTTTGCTGTGCAGAAGCTCTTCAGTTTAATTAGATCCCATTTGTCATTGTTGGCTTTTGTTGCAATTGCTTTTGGTGTTTTAGTCATGAAGTCTTTGCCCATGTGTATATCCTGAATGGTATTGCTTAGGTTTTCTTCTAAGGTTTCTATGGTTTTAGGTCTTACGTTTGAATCTTTAATTCATCTTGAGTTAATTTTTGTATAAGGTGTAAGGAACGTGGTGCAGGTTCAGTTTTCTGCATATTGCTAGACAGTTTTCCCAACACCATCTAATAAATGAGGAATCCTTTCCCCATTGCTTGTTTTTGTCAGGTTTGTCAAAGATCAGATGGTTGTGGATGTGTGATGTTATTTTTGAGGCCTCTGTTTTGTTCCATTGGTCTATGTATCTGTTTTGGTTCCAGCACCATGCTGTTTTGGTTATTGTAGCCTTGTAGTATAGTTTGAAGTCAGGTAGCATGATGTCTACAGCATTGTTCTTTTTGCTTAGGATTGTCATGGCTATACGGGCTCTTTTTTGGTTCCATATGAAATTTAAAGTAGCTTCTTTCTAATTCTGTGCAGAAAGTCAACGGTAGCTTGATGGTGATAGTGTTGAATCTATAAATTACTTTGGGCAGTGTGGCCATTTTCACGATATTGATTCTTCCTATCCATGAACATGGAATGTTTTTCCATTTGTTTGTGTCCTCTCTTCTTTCCTTGAACAGTGGTTTGTAGTTCTCCTTGAAGAGGTCCTTCACATCCCTTGTAAGTTGTACTCCTAGGTAATTTATTCTTTTTGTAGCAATTGTGAATGGGAATTCACTCATGATTTGGCTCTCTGTTTGTCTATTATTGGTGTGTAGGAATGCTTGTGATGTTTGCACATTGATTTATATCCCAAGAGTTTGCTGAAGTTGCTTAACAGCTTAAGGACTTTTTGAGCTGAGAAGATGGGGTTTTCTAAATATACAGTCATGTCATCTGCAGAGATAATTTGACTTCCTCTCTTCCTACTTGAATACCTTTATTTCTTTCTCTTGCCTGATTGCTCTGGCCAGAACTTCCAATACTATGTTGAATAGGAGTGGTGAGAGGGTATCTTGTCTTGTGCCAGATTTCAAAGGGAATGCTTCCAGCTTTTGCCCATTCAGTATGATATTGGCTGTGGGTTTGTCACAAATAGCTCTTATTATTTTAGATATGTTCCATCAATACTTAGTTTATTGAGTGTTTTTAGCATGAAGAGGTGTTGAATTTTATCGAAGGCCTTCTCTCCATCTATTGAGATAATCACGTGGTTTTTGTCATTGGTTTGGTTTATGTGATGGATTATGCTTATTTATTAGTGTATGTTGAACCAGCCTTGCATCCCAGGGATGATGCTGACTTGATTGTGGTGGATAAACTTTTTAATGTGCTGCTGGATTCAGTGTGCCAGTATTTTACTGAGGATTTTTGCATCCATATTCATCATGGGTATTGGCTTGAAATTTTCTTTTTTTATTGTGTCTCTGCCATGTTTTGGTGTCAGGATGATGCTGCCTTCATAAAATGAGTTAGGGAGGAGTCCCTCTTTTTCTATTGTTTGGAAGAGTTTCAGAAGAAATGGTACCAGCGTCTTTTTGTACCTCTCATTGAATTTGGCTGTGAATGTCTGGTCCTGGGCTTTTTTGGTTGGTAAGCTATTAATTACTGCCTCAACTTTAGAATTTGTTATTTGTCTATTCACGGATTTGATTTCTGCTTGGTTTAGTCTTGAGAGGATGTATGTGTCCAGGAATTTATCCATTTCTTCTAGATTTTCTAGTGTATTTCCATAGAGGTGTTTATAGTATTCTCTAATGGTAGTTTGTAAATCTGTGGGAACAGTGGTGATCTCTCTTTCATCATTTCTTAGTGTGTCTATTTGATTCTTCTTTCTTTTCTTCTTTATTAGTCTGGCTAGCATTCTATCTATTTGGTTGATCTTTTCAAAAAACCAGCCCCTGGATTCATTGATATTCTGAATGGTTTTTCATGTCTCTATCTCTTTCACTTTTGCTCTGATCTTAGTTTTTTCTTGTCTTCTGCTGGCTTTTGAATTTGTTTGCTCTTGTTTCTCTAGTTCTTTTAATTGTGATATTAAGGTATCAGTTTTAGATCTTTCCCACTTCCTCCTGTGGGCATTTAGTGCTATAAATTTCCGTCTAAACATTGCTTTAGCTGTGTCCCAGAGATTCTGGTATGTTGTGTCTTTGTTCTCATTGGTTTAAAAGAACTTATTCATTTCTGTCTTAATTTCATTATTTACATAGTAGTCATTCAGGAGCAGGTTATTCAGTTTCTATGTGGTTGTGTGATTTTGAGTGAGTTTCTTAATCCTGACTTCTAATTTAATTGCACTGTGGTCTGAGAGACTGTGTGTTAAGATTTCTGTTCTTTTGCATTTGCTGAGGAGTGTTTTACTTCCCATTATGTGGTCAATTTTAGAATAAGAAGGAAGTGGTGCTGAGAATCTGGATTCTGTTGATTTGGGGTGGTGAATTCTGTAGATGTCTATTAGGTCTTCTTGGTCTAGAGCTGAGTTCAAGTCCTGAATATCCTTGTTAATTTTCTGTCTCATTGATCTGTCTAACATTAACAGTGGGGTGTTACAGTCTCCCATTTTTATTGTGTGGGAGTTTAAGTCTCTTTGTAGCTCTTTAAGAACTTCCTGTATGAATTTGAGTGCTCCTGTATTGGGTGCATATATAATTAGGACAGTTAGCTCTTCTTGTTGCATTGATCCCTTTCCCATTATGTAATGCCCTTCTTTGTCTTTTTTGATCCTTGTTTGTTTAAAGTCTGTTTTAGCAGAGACTACGTTGCAACCTCTGATTTTATTTTTTATTTTATTTTATTTTATTTTATTTTTGCTTTCCATTTGCTTGGTAAATCTTCCTCTATCCCTTTATTTTGAGGCCTTGTGTGTCTTTGCATGTGAGATATGTCTCCTGCATACAGTGCACTGATGAGTCTTGGCTCTTTATCCAATTTTCCAGTCTGTGCCTTTTAATTGGGAACATTTAGCCCATTTACATTTAAGGTTAATATTGTTATGTGTGAATTTAATTCCGTCATTATGATGCTAGCTGGTTATTTTGCCCATTAGTTGATACAGTTTCTTCATAGTGTTGATGGTCTTTACCTTTTGGTATGTTTTTGCAGTGGCTGGTACTGATTTTTCCTTTTCATATTTAGTCCTTCAGGTGCTCTTGTAAGGCAGGCCTGGTGGTGACAAAATCCCTCAGCATTTGCTTATCTGTAAAGGATTTTATTTCTCCTTCACTTATGAAGCTGTTTGGCTGGATTTGAAATTCTGGGTTGAAAATTATTTTATTTAAGAGTATTGAGTATTGGTCCCCACTCTCTTCTGTCTTGTAGGGTTTCTGAAGAGAGATCCACTGTTAGTCTGATGGAGTTCCCTTTGTGGGTAACCCGACCTTTCTCTCTGGCTGCCCTTAACATTTTTTTCTTCATTGCAACCTTGGTGAATCTTATGCTTATGTGTCTTGGGTTTGCTCTTCTTGAGGAGTATTTTTGTGGTGTTCTCTGTATTTCCTGAATTTGAATGTTGGCCTGCCTTGCTAAGTTGGGGAAGAGCGTTTTCCAACTTGGTTGCATTCTCACCATTACTTTCAGGTACACCATTCAAACATAGGTTTCACCTTTACACATAGTCCCATGTTTCTTGCAGGCTTTTTTCATTCCTTTTCATTCTTTTTTCTGTAATCTTGTCTTCACACTTTATTTCATTAAGATGATCTTCAATCTCTGATATCCTTTCTTCCATTTGATCAATTCTGCTGTTAATACTTCTGTATGATTCACTAAGTTCTCATGCTGTGTTTTTCAGCTCCATCAGGTCATTTATGTTCTTCTCTAAACCGATTATTCTAGTTAGCAATTCCTCTAACCTTTTATCAAGGTTCTTAACTTCCTTGCTTTGAGTTAGAACATGTTCCATTAGATTAGAGGAGTTTGTTATTACCTACCTCCTGAATCCTACTTTGGTCAATTGGTCTAACTCATTTTCCACCAAGTTTTGTTCCCTTGCTGGCGAGGAGTTGTGATTCTTTGGAGGAGATGAGGTGTCCTGGTTTGTGGAATTTTCATCCTTTTTGCACTGTTTTTTCCTCATCTTCATGGATTTGTCTACCTTTGGTCATTGCTGTTGGTGACCTTCAGATGGAGTTTTTGTGTGGTCATCCTTGTTATTGATGTTGGTGCTATTGCTTTCTGTTTGTTAGTTTTCCTTCTAATAAGCCCCTCTTCTGCAGGTTTGCTGGAGGTTGCTGGAGGTCTACTTTGGACCCTGTTTGCCTGGGTATCACCAGCAAATTCTGCAGAACAGCAAAGATTGCTGCCTGCTTCTTCCTGGAAACTTCATCCCAGAGGGGCACCCGCCAGGTGCCAGCCGGAGCTCTCCTGTATGAAGTGTCTGTCCACCCCTGCTGGGAGGTGTCTCCCAGTTAGGAGGCATGGTGGTCAGGAACCCACTTGAGGAGGCAGTCTGTCCCTTGGCAGAGCTCAAGCACTGTGCTGGGAGATCCACTGCTCTCTTCAGAGCTGGCAGGCAGGAACACTTAAGTTTGCTGAAGCTGTGCCCACAGCTGCCCCTTCCCCTAGGTGCTCTGTCCCAAGGAGATGGGAGTTTTATCTACAAGCCCCTGACTGGGGCTGCTGCCTTTCTTTCAGAGATGTCCTGGCCAGAGAGGAGGAATCTAGAGAGGCAGTCTGGCTACAGTGGCTTTGCCAAGCTGTGGTGGGTTCTGCCCAGTTCGAACTTCCCAGTGACTTTGTTTACACTGTGAGGGGAGAACTGCTTACTCAAGCCTCAGTAATGGCAGACACCCCTCCCACCACCAAGCTCAAACATCCCAGGTTGACTTCAGACTGATGTGCTGGCAGTAAGAACTTCAAGACAGTGGATCTTAGCTTGTTGGGGTCCATGGGGGTGGGCTCCACTGAGCAAGACCAGTTGGCTCCCTGGCTTCAGCCCCCTTTCCAAGGGAGTGAACAGTTCTGTCTTGCTGGCATTCCAGGTGCCACTGGGGTATGAATAAAAACCACTGCAGCTAGCTTGGTGTCTGCCCAAATGGCCGCCAAGTTTTGTACTTGAAACCCAGGGCCCTTGTGCTATAGGCACCCAAGGAAATCTGGTCCGTGGGTTGCAAAGACCATGGAAAAGTATAGTATCCGGGCCAGATAATACCATCCCTCACAGCATAGTCCCTCAAGGTTTCCCTTGGCTAGGGGAGGGAGTTCCCCAACTCCTTGTGCTTCCTGGGTGGGGCATTGCCCCATTCTGCTTCTGCTTGCCCTTCATGGGCTGCACCCACTGTCTAACCAGTCCCAGTGAGATGAACCTGGTACCTTAGTTGGAAATGCAGAAATCACCCATCTTCTGGATTGGTCTTGCTGGGAGCTGCAGACTGGAGCATTTCCTATTTGGCCATCTTGCTCAGGAATCCCCCCAGTTAACCATGTTTATAGCCCATGAATTTTAGATGTTTACTTAAGTAAGAAACTTAAGGTTAAAATATGGGTATTTTGCCAATAGCTCAGGATTTAGCTGTTTTCATTAAACCAACAATATTAAATGTTTTATTTGTCAAAAATTACACGAGCAAAGATCTTTCTGTTCTGAGCTCAGTTTATTGTTTCATAACCCTCATGGCAACTTTTGACACCTTATAGTATTCTGCAGGGGTAAATATGAACCTACTTGATCAAAAACTGGAACCAAAGATGCTAACAATTCTTAAGACACTTCTAATATTACTTTACCAATAATTTTGGAGCCAGCCTATTTATTCAATATTTTACTTAAGTCTCATGAAGCTAAAAAGCATTTGAACTTATTATTTAATTTGTGAGTACTCTAAGATAATTCAGTGCCTTGTGGGCAAAACACATTAAAAAAATACCTGTACATACATATAAATGCATACATTCACACTCGTATTAACAAAGATCCTATAGCTTTTACTTTAGAACTCTAGCCCTGAGATATTAATACAAACTCACTGGTTTGCAAAAATGAACAAACATAAAACAGTTGGATCTCAATAGTGTTTTGTTTTTTTTTTTCTCAGTAGAAAAGTAACAGCAGATTTAAAGTAACATAAAAGAAAACAGAGAAACTAGAAACTCTAAAGTTGCTGGTCAACATTTGGGCTCTGAATTTTTTCTTGCAGCAATTTGTCCATCAGTTTAAAACATGCACAAAATACTATTATATGTTTGTTTTATACAAACACTTGCAAGTAGAGGTGCCATAAAACCAATGGGATACCTGAAAGGTATATTTGTTTCCCATTTCTTTACGTTTATCCTTTTCTTTTCTTTCTTTCTTTCTTTCTTTCTTTCTTTCTTTCTTTCTTTCTTTCTTTCTTTCTTTCTACTTCCTTTCTTTCTTTCTTCTTTTTTCTTTCTTTCTTTCTTTTTTGGAGGTACTGAGCTATGGCCTAGGGTTTATTGTAGAGGTAGAAGTGTGCTGATTGTGGGTGGGACTTCATAGTGTGTCACCACTGAGTGTTTCACCTGTCTTATGTGTCTCAGTTTCTCTCTCAGGACATCTAGAACCTCAGAGAGGGCTCAAAACATTAAGTGATCAGCTCTTAAATGCGTTTCCTGAACAAGCCTTTATAACTAATTTTGTTGAGGGCTCCCTGTGAGAAAAAGCAATGGAGAAGAACCTTTAGAATGCACCTCTGAACTAGAATTAGGATCCCAAACAACTACTTCTTATGAGCAAAAAAAGAAAACAATAGCTCAGAATAAATGAAGGACTCTCAACCAACCGGGGGGCCAGGGCTCAGAAGAACTTACCAGTTCTACCAGAGGAGAAGTTCCACTAGTTCATGGCTTGAACTAGTATTTTAGGTTAGCTTTGGAATGCCCTTGCCAAGAGGAAGGATCCATTCCGATGGTTGGGGGACTTAGAATTTCAATTTTGGTTTAGACCTCCCAAAGGCCCCACTCTCTAATATAATCACATTGGGGGTTAAGATTTTTGCATATGAATTTTTTGAGGACAAAAACATTCAGTTCATAATATTGAGACAGTGGCTCTTGAGAATAATTGGCTACTCAAGATACACCATCTGATCTCATTTATAGAATAAATTACTCTTTGGACTAGTTGATCTTTTAATCTGTGAGTATCAATCATAAAGTAATTTGTAACAGTGAAATCAAGAAAGGATTATAACTCAAGAACTTCTCCCTCTCACACACATGCAATGTTCAGCTTAATAACTACAATCCTGAAAACTACTATTTCTAATTTGACAATATTGTTGGAGAGGAAAATATTGTTATCAATCAAGTAGTAACATAAATATCTTTGGGAAATTCCCTGAAGTAAACTATAAGCCGTCATTCTCTGTAAATCTTTCTTTTCTCAGAATGATTTTTCCCTCAACTGAAATCTAAACTTGTGTTAGTGAATACCATACATTTAAAGAATACACAGTTCAAACTCCCCTTATCAAATATCAAATACCCCTTATGATGATGTAGCAGAATGTGTTATGTGCTGCATTTCCCAGGACAAAGGATTTGGCCAGCTGCACTTCCTTCTTCTTTCAGCTGCCTATCACCTCCCCTTTTCCTCAGAGTCTGTAATGTCTACCTCCTTTACTGGTGCCACAGTCAGATGTAGTAAAACTCTTTCTTTATTGAAACTTTCAAATCACTGAGAAAGAGATGATTTCAAACCCAGCCATGGGAGCCTTTCCTGATTAAGAAGTTTGCTGTCAATTATCAAGTAAATTTTTCAAAAAAAGAAATAAGTTGGTGCTGAATCATATACAACCTGTCCCATGGAGAACTTAGTTCTCTGGGTGGGTATCTATTTTTTTCTAATTTGTTGAAAATCACAAAGATCAGTGAAGGTGGACAAGAAAGAAAATGAACAAGGAAAATATGTCAGGCCCATGCAAGCAGAAGCTGAGCCAAAGAGCAAGCTCCAGGGGCCTTTACTGTTCCTGCAGAGATGGAGGTTAGGTGAATCAGCAGTCACCCCAGAGAAGGCATGCAGAGTGACAGCCTAGAGTCTAGTGGGCCACATACAACACACTCACACTATACTCCTTTAGACCAACAGTATGGGGTGACAAAAAATAGGTTGGATATGAAGTTAGGAGACCTCCAACAAGCTGTGAGATTTGGGGCCAACTGCCTAAATTCCATAGGCCTCAGCTTTCTCTGTTAAAAGCAGAGGTCAATAAGAGAAGTGGCTTTGAAACTTTTTTTAAAAATAGCTATTTTCTCCCCAAATGACAGATAGGTAGGTAGGTAGGTAGATAGATAGATAGATAGATAGATAGATAGATAGATAGATGATAGATAGATAGATAGATAGATAGATAGATAGATAGATAGATAGATAGTTTTACTCTTGGAAACAGAGAGAAGTGAAGCTATTTAAGGGTACTGGACAGGAGTAACCCAATTCCCTGACTTTCCTCTTCTTGCCCCTTAATCACAGTGGCTACTGAATCACTTCCACGGAGATTTTAGAGAACACTGGAACGCAGTTTGGAAGTCCTTGCCAGGAAGCCACCTCAGGTCACATCATTTTAGATTTATTTTTCTAATGTGAAGAAAGTATTCACCAGATAGGGAAAGAAAATAAGAAATTTCTGATAAAAGCAAGCTTGGGCAGAGGTCAGAAATGGCCAATAAGTCTTTTTTAAACTGTGTCACTTTCTACAAGCTACAGCTAGTGCATTTTCCCATGACCTAGAAGTCTAAGGAGTTGGTGTTATGAAATATGGCTGGGTAAACTGAAAGAACCCAACTCTAGGGTGCTGGCATTAACTGTGATGTTTTGCAAGTTTTCTCGCATTCCTATGTTTTTGGTTTTTTATTTGCACGGTCAGACAATATCTACCTCATATAGTTTTGAAAATTTGATGAAGTGATTTATGAGAGTTTAGGGTAGAAGCTGACACACAGTAAGTACTGAGAGAATTATTGTTTTTATTGATGATGTTAATAAAGACATGCTGTGCTATCACTGCAAATATCAGCACAGCTTTTACTTCCGCATGACATTGAGGAGGCCACAAAAACTGACTGAACTCAAAGTTTGGCTACGTTGTGGCCCCAAAATAAGGCATGACTGTTATTAAAGTAACAAGGAAAATCATAAGTCAAATAAGGAGTTATATTATCAATATGCAATTCTGCTAATGTTTCTTCTCAAAACTATATTTATTAATGTAATAGGTTTAGGTACCAATTTGAAATTATCATTTTCATATTTTACTGAATATTAAATGTCTTTTGAAATACAAAGGAATGGATTTTCAGAATTGCAACTCTGAAAATTTCACATTCAAAGAAATTTCACATTCAGAGAAAGGCTAATTCAATTCTCTTGATTTTTCAGATTAATAAACCTATAAGCATTTAATATGCCACTTTAAACACTATATTATATGAAATAGGCTCACAAAATATGGATGTACAAATTTAGGGTGCTTAAATATTAATTCACAATAAATTTTGTATCAGTTATGGATCTTGACAACCAAGTTAGCGTCATCACTGTATTCTTTCTGTCTAGGCAAGTTGGAAAATTAGATAAGAAGTTAAATTCTAATTAAAGAGTTGTTTCGAGTGCATGGAAGTCAGGTATAGAACTCAAACATGTGGCTACTCTACTTAGGGAAACTGAATTGTGCAAATTTACCCAGCCTTGGGTTGATAGAACCCTGAGTAGAGCCCACATCTGTTTAACTCCAATAATTATACTCAGTATTAATGACTATGACACTGTACTGGATGTTGTGAAAGATAAAAGAGACGTATGTTGCCCTCAGAGAGCTTGTAATCCCACTGGGAAGCACCTCTAACATTTATTGTACTATTAGCAAATAATATAAGGCAATATCTAATCGATGCCCAAGGCCCAGGTGTTAATTACAGTAAGAAAAAGTACAATAAAATCCAGAAGAGTCAAAGAAATTCTTCAAAAAGGAATTAATCAGAATATAAAAGATGAGAATCCTAGCTAGAGGTCTATCAAAATTGTTTACCTTTGCTCATGTTTGAGTTCACAGCTGCTCATGAGAAGTTAGAATATAATTGGTTTGGGAATGCAAGTTTTTGTCATAGTGTAAATACGTTTTCATGAGGTTCATTCATACATAGTAGACATTAGTAAAAGTGCTGTACTAGGACACCATCTTCCCAAAAGTACATATCATCAATTATCTTTAATAATAAATGAGTAGCAATTCGCTTGAATGGTCTTGTATTGTTTCTCAATCATAAAACCAGCTGAGAAACAAAAGGTATGTGTAACCTTTCATTACAGATTAAAATTGCCCTAACACAAAGGTTCCCAATGGAGAAGATTATCACCCTGCAGGGGACATTTAGCAATGTCTGAAGACATGTTTGAGAGTCTCCTTTGGGGTAAAATGAAGTGCCACTGGCAAAAATGGGTTAAAATACAGAGATGTTGATATCCTCCAATGCACAAGACAGCTCCTCTCTATAAGAATTATCCAATATGAAGAATTATCCATCATGCTGAAGTGAGAAAACTAGGCCAAGGCTAAAGAAATATCCTATATAAGGTTACCAGTGCCCAGCCCCCAGACACATTAAAGGCCCTCTAGTTTGAGATTCCTCTATTTCCCCCTACCACCCTAACCTACACCCTACACCCTAATTCTTAACTTGAATCAAGATTTGTATGCTAAAAAAAGAAAAAGAGATTTATATTCCAGGAATTACGGGTTGAACTTCACAGAAAAAATTAAAAGTGTGTGTAGCAAAATTTCCATTTTGATCCTTAGCCCATTCTAGTTTTTTTTTAATGTTTGCATAGAATGTATTTTTTTCTTGCTATTCACTTTCTCCCTTTCCTTTCCTCTCCTCCCCTCCCTTCCCTTCCCTTTCTTTCCCCTCCCCTCCCCTCCCTTCCCTTTCTTTCCCTTCCCTTCCCTTCCCTTTCCTACATGACACCATACCTTGTTAAGATTTCTTCTTTTTCTTTTTTAAAGTAAAGACGAGGTTTCACTGTGTTGCCCAGGCTGGTCTCAAACTCCTGGGCTCAAGCAATCCTCTCACTTCAGCCTCTCAAAGTGCTGTGATTACAAACACAAGCCACGGCACCTGGCTATATTCACTTTCAACAGGAAAGTAAATATAAAAAATTAGATTGATCAAAGATGCACATTTTATGCAAATCAAAAAAAGAAGAGGGATAATGTTTAGTGATAAAAACAATTTTGTAAGAGAAGGAAGCATGTTCAAGTTATGAATGCTAAAATGCATGAATCTAAAGAAAAAATACTTTAATGTTTATATTGTTGTTCAGTTTTTCAACACCTTTTCACACCTATGGTTTTCACTGTGTCCTTGCTGAGATGGACAGAGCAAAGTTATTAGTACTATTGTAAGATGGCAAAAGATGGAAACCAAGAGATCTAAGCAACATTTCTATGGCCACAGTTCTTTCTTTTATTCCATATGAATTGATGTCTAAAAGTTATTTAGTGATAAGACTTCAGAATCCAGCAATATGTAATAAGAAAAATTCCAAAGAGAAATAAAGCACAAAGTGGTTAAGGAGTATTTTGTGTTCTTATAAATAAAAAGGGAAATGTTATTCATAAGATGAAAAAATGGTCATATTTCCTTCAGGAAGTAATAAAAAGAGAGCTATAGAGGTATTATTGACAAGGAGTTTGAAAACAAAGGCATGCGATGATTCCAAGACTACTTTCTATAAGGGTGTGAAGCAGAATATAGAAATCACATCTCCCCCTTGGTTAATTATTCATTTTGCTGAACAGAAGCTTTTTAGTCTGATGCAATCACATTTACATATTTTTGCTTTGGTACCTGTACATTGGGATTATAGCCAAAAAATCATTGCCCAGACCAATGTCATGAAGCTTTTAAGACTCCAAATCATAGCTGCAGTTTTACAACTTCTAGACATACGTGTTTTATTTTATTGATCAGGATCCTTCTCCACAAGAAATGAGACTTACTGGAAAGGCTATTTCAGGGTCAGTATTTGGTAACCTGTCTTTAGTTAATGTGCCAAATATAAGGCACATTAAAAAAAATCTAAGCTCCACAAATGGAAATTCAAATTGGAAACCCCAAAAAGATAAGCTTCATACCAACCCCAAATGATAATGCATCATAATCCTTTAGGAATCATACTGTAAGAAGTTTCTTATTTTTCCATGAATTACATACTCAATATGTCCTTATTTGCTTAATATTTTGAAATGACGAGGAAAACACCCTTTTCAAACAACTAATAGACTAATTATTATGGGCATATCTGTTCTTTCCCAACATGAATGCAGACCTTCTCTCTCTTACTCCTAAAGCCAAAGTTTACTTAATATTGTAATTGATTTGGAAGTGGTTTTCAGAAATTTCTCAATCACTGCGAAGAATTCACAGCAAACCATCAAAGATTCTGCTTTACTTAATCTCTTTCATGTGAACATAAATAATGATTTGACTCTCTTAATAGTACATGTTTATTCTAGGATTTTCACATAAAGTTTAGAAAAAAATAGTCCCAAATATCCTTCATAGCTTTGACTAGCATAGAAAATTCATAGAAGTTTCTGTTTTCCCCAAAAAACTTGGAGATAACTGTAGAAAATTCTTTATCATCTAATGCAATTTTACAACCTCTCATTTCAAAAGTATGTGAAACACACATGTTTTAGATAGAAAACTTATTGCCACTAAATATGTTCCAGAACATGTTTGTTTCATGATGTTATTGAATTCCTTTTTATCTAAAGTGTTGTTCTCGCTCTCTCTCTCTTTCAAGCCTTCAAGTCAGTGCAGTTCTAATAGCAGCAGAGGAGCTTCTGATCACTACCCCACCTTGATTGTCTCTGTTGTGTAAATAATTTTGTTTTGAAATTTGAAAATTTATTTTAAACTTTTATTCCTAAGTTAAATAATTTTGAAATTATTTTTCCTAATATGACTCATCCTGAATGTATGAGTTAGGGCAAAGTCCAGGGACAATGGTCCAACTTCAGGCTTGCTTATGGTTTTTCCAGTTCTCTAATTGTTTTCCCGTATTTTTGAGTTCTTGGGCTCTCTTTATACATTTGATCATATAAGCTTATAGAGAGTATCAGTTCAGGTAACCACTTTTAGTTGCGGTTAACAGAAACCTGTCAGACTTAGGAGATGACAAGTGGCCAGAACATGTGTTGTTATATATTCACAAATGTTAAATCCACTGGGGGATCTAATTCATCCTCAAAAATCAGGTTCAGTACAGTGCATAATCTCCTGATTTAGGTACACTGCTATCCAAAATAAATAATGGATGGATCCAAAATCCATTATGGATCCAAAAATAAGTAATGACTTCAATGAATGTACAGGTGAGTAGAGGATGAACCAAGATTTCAAATGGCTAGAATGCAAGCAAAAGGGGTTAATTAATATCAAAGAAGAGTTACCAAAAAGAGCAATGTGTTTAGAATTTCTAATATATTCTAGGTGTATGTATGTATTATATATAGATGATTGCATTTAATGTTCATATTAAAATAAAATACTGTGTATCAATTTTACAGATTTGTTTAAAAAAACAGAAGGCCCAAAAAAGATATACATTTTTTTTCAAAGTTTTGAAATTAGTCATAGGCAGAGTTAGGGTTTGAACTCAGGTCTGTCTGAAACAACAACGTACATCCTCTCCGAAGGCTATTACACCCATAAGAAGTAATGGGAGCACAGGTGGTAAAAGTGGTAGCCAGAAGGACATCATAAATAAAATGTGACTTGGAATAGGCCATAAAGTAAGGGGCAAGCGATCATGGAAAAGGATATCTACAAAAGCACGAGCACCAGTGCATGTTTTGGGAAGACCTGCTGTTTGATTTTGTCATTTGTGTAGGTCAATACTATGAGAAGACATCAGAAAGCTCTGAATAATCAGTGTTTTAATTATCAAACTAAGAAGTTTTTTTTTTTTAATTCAGGATATACAATGTGAGAATTACAGGCTCATAGCAACATGACAGAAACTCTGACAGCAGTATGAAAGAAGATATTTCAAAGGGAGGAGAAAGGGGACAAGGCGGGGAGATGAGTTTTCAGTATTCTGGCAAGAGAAGGTGAGAGTCCAAATTGTGGTGATGAGAATGGGACTGTCAATAAGAGCACAGACATAAGAAAAAAGCACCCATGTGGAAAGGCACTCAGCTGAACTTGGCAGTGGATTGAATGGGATGAGCAAGAGAGATAAAAACCAATATTCCTCAAGATTTCAATCATGGTTTGATCAAGTTAATGGTGATTCAGTTATCTGATATAAGAGGATGAAAAAAAAAAAGGATCTGTCTGAGGTTGGGGTGTGGCAGGGCTGAAGATGATCTGTGAGATTTTTAAAATATGATCCCATTACTGGAATAACACTAGATGGGCAAAAACATAAAGTGTTTTACAAGGATTAAATAAATGATTAGGGTAGATAAGCATTGCCTGGGCCTCTTAAAAGCTAAAATCATAGTAAAAGATACCTAGAGAAACACATTCCAAGTATATAAATAATTTGTTTATGAGAACGTTCTTTTTCAGATTAAAAAAAAGAATCAGAAGGTCTTTGGGAAATCACTCTCTCACACTTTTTGGTCTCAGTGGTGTTTGAAGTTAATAGGTGCTACTCCTGCAGAATTTGCCTTGATAAGTAGATACTTCCCAGGGGATAAAATCCAAGAATATAATATTAAAAATGCAAAAGGCAAAAAGAGTAAGGAAGGGAAAGGCCAAGACACCTGAAAATCAGTGAAAGGAGAGCTAAAGTTACCTAAAATGTAGTTTGGGAAGTAAGAGTAGCCAGTAAGGAAAACCAACAGAGGGAAGTTTGTGAAATACCTAAAGAGAATTTCTCCCAATGGCTCTGTGACTTAACTATTCTCTAAGCCTAGGTGCCAGCATTATAAATAGATTTTTAAAATGAAGATGATTAGCTATAATTATTTCCAGTTCTAGAAATGAGGAAATGCTACTCACAATGAGATTTCCATGATAAAGGACAAGTGCAGGTTACGAGAACTCAAAGGGAGAACTCAAAGGACGAAAGGCCCATTAGATGGTGCCCAGGAGAGGAGTTAACATGACACTTTGTAGAGAGAAGAAAGAAAAGATTATTTGAAATCTAAGATGCATTTTAAAATACATTTACATTGTTTGGAGTAAATAAGTTTTACACCCATGTAGAAAAAAAGTCACTAAGTTGAACACTAAATTAAATTGTTCAGATCAGAAAAAATAATTTCAGCTGGAGTTTCTGGGCTCTATTTTATTTATTCATTTTACTTAAATTGAATTTAATCAAAGCATTTATATTAAGTCTGTAAGTTCAAATCAAGGGCAGCCTAGAAATATGTGGTACAAATTGATGAGCCTTGCAATAATTTTGCCTGAAAGTGATTTTTGTATTTGCCTGCTGCTGACCTGGGAATTCCATTATTATGGATGCAGTCATTTATCTTAACAGAATCTCTGAAAGATTTCCGTTCAAAGTGGGAATTTCCCTGAAAGTGCCTTACATACTACTTTTTTATTCACATCACACAAAGAAAAAGTTCTTCAAGGAAAAGCTACACAAAGGGAATGAGGCTTGGGAAATGAATAAGAAATAAGATGGAAAATAAATCCAATAGACTCAGACCAGGACACACAATTTTGTTATCACTTCTTTAAATTCAATTCCCACTTGTAATTTTTTTCTGGACTATTCTGGGATTAGCCTGCATATTCTCTTTTTCTACCACAAAACTTTCTTCCCTGGGGCTCCATCTTCTTGAGAAATGGGGTACTGAAACGTAATTTTTCTCTAGTTCTTTATGTCCTAAGATCAACACATGAATCCTGTTTGTGTTTGCCTGGATTTTCTGGATTTTGTTTTAACCACAAATAACATCTGAGGAAAGATAGATTCACATAATACACCCTGAGGAAGTTACAAAGCATGAGATTTACTAGTTATGGGTAGCCTTATGTTTATCTGAATATGACTGAGGCAAGGCAGCATTGATTTTTAAGATTTTTCATCAGTCTTGCCTAAACCTTCAACTGATCTTGGTAAACTCCAAGCAACTTTTTGTCAATTCTGTACCAACAGCTCACCACCTTCAACACTTTCCAGGAAGATAACCCATTGTCAAGTGTAAAATCAAAGGGAAATTCCAGACTAGTATTGGGAAAGCCTCTGCTTTCCCAAACAGAATTTCGTGTTAAACCACTTATTGCCATCTTCTACTTTGTATAAAATACATGAAAAACAAAAGCTGATTTATTTGAATTAAAATCTTTGCCAATATTCTCATCCTTTGTTTGTATTTCCCCCACCTTCACCCCCACCCGACAAACTGCATTTAAAAATAATATAAAGCTGTTTTGATCCATCTTTCACTTCAATAAAATATTAGGGCACTTTGACTGGAGGATCTGGAATTTGGGGGTAAAATATGAGCTTATTATTGTTTGGACTTAGTTCTATGATCCTATAAAACAATCAGAAAGCACCCATGTGGTTTGAATGACAGAACAGCAAGCAGGCCCGAAAACATTTATCAAGCTGGTCGTACTTGGGCACAGTTCTGCCTTTTGTTTCCCTTATTAGCTGTATTAAAAAGACCAGCCTGGACCATGGGCATGTTGTTGAGAAAACAGAATGATCACTACTGCCAATTCTCATAGACTTTAATTTTCCTTATTTTCCTGTCTCTTGGGACTTGAAGAGAACTTTTAGATAAATAAAATTCATAAATGCATCTGGAAAGTTTATTAATATTGGTAATGAGAGGGTGCTAAACATAATTTCTGGGCTAAGTCAAACAAATATGGGACTGAAGTAGAAAGTCCTCAACGACTCACAGAGTGTAACAATGTCTTACCCCAACACCCTCCTCCCTTTCAATTTTTTCTAATGAACTCTTCTTTTGGATTCCTGGGATGGGATGTTTTTGTAAATTATGAGATATTAACCACTCCCTTCCCAAAGTAACAACTTTTGCAACATATAAATTTTCCGGTATTTGAAAAAAAAAATCATCATATTAACGTTTCACAGAGCAAAGATTAATTCAGGGAGGAGGAAAATAAAGATAAGTGATAGAAAAGGGAGAGAAATTCCGCTGGCAAAGTTAGACTGTCTGAGTTTCACTTGTGTCCATCACACCTACTCTGTCAATAAGAGATATCTCCACTTATGTTAATTAGTGGTGTGATGAACTGGCTCCAAACTGCCTGCAAGAGACCTGAAGGTATATATCTCTTCATAACTTCTAGTTCACTGATTTCACATTTGTATTGTGAAATAAGTCATGGTAGAAGCATTTATACCATGGGAATCAGAAAATGCTTTAAATCAGACCATTTTACTTTTGTAGAGCCCAATTACAAGCTCACTGCTGATTACAATTTACATTAGAGAAAAGAAAATGCAAGAGAAGTCCTATCCAACATACACACAGTGCTCTCCCTGGAAGAACATCTGATTAACATCATTTTTTTTTTTCATTTCCAGAGATGTCTTAGTATTCCTTATGTTGTAGTGATTCCTTGATTGGCAGTATCACCATTACCTGAGAACTTGTGAGTCAGAATCTCTGGGTTGTAAGGCAACATTACAGCCTTTCAGTGGTTCTGATGCATGCTAAAGTTTGAGACTTGTACATTGGCATCTAGGTGATTCTTTCTTTCTTTCCTTTTTTTTTGAGATGGAGTCTCGCTGTGCCACCCAGGCTGGAGTGCAGTGGCTCGATCTCAGCTCACTGCAAGCTCACCTCCCAGGTTCACGCCATTCTCCTGCCTCAGCCTCCCTAGTAGCTGGGACTACAGGTGCCCTCCACCACGCCCGGCTAATTTTTTGTATTTTTAGTAGAGACGGGGTTTCACCGTGTTAACCAGATGGTCTCAATCTCCTGACCTCATGATCCACCTGCCTCAGCCTCCCAAAGTGCTAGGATTACAGGCGTGAGCCACCGTGCCCGGCCCTTGCTGATTCTTTCCGTCTAGTTGTGTGTGTGCATGTGTGTGTGTGTGTGTGTGTGTGTGTGTTATGGTTTGAATATGGTTTGTCCTCACCAAAACTCCAACTGAGGCTTGGTCCCTAATGTGGTTGTGTAGGGAGTTAGTACCTTTAAGAGGTGATTAGGTTGTTAAGATGGATTCGTCTCTTGAAAGACTGGGTTAGGTCTCCCAGGAATGGATTAGTTATCTCAGCAATGGATTGGTTCTCCCAAAAGAGCAAGTTGTTATAAAGCAAGGTTGCCTCTCATATTTAGTCTTTTTTTGTGTACACACCCACTTCCCCTTCCACTTCTCTGCCATATTGTGTTGAAGCACAAGGCCTTCACCGGAAGACAAGAAGATGTCAAGCTCTTGGACTTTCCAACCTCCAGAATGAGGAGCCAAAGAAACCGCTTTTCGTTATAAATTACTCAGTCTCAGATATTCTATTACAGCAACATTAAGCTAAGACAGTGTGTTTTGAGGGGGCAGCAGATGTTAAGGTGCATTATTTAGGGTTTGATTTTAAGATAGGGGTTATATTAAAGCTTATTTGTGGTTAATTCTTAAGATTAAAAAGATCCAAGCTAATAGGAAAAAACTAGCAGTAGGGGCAAGATAGAAGATACAGGATAGGGCAAGAGAAATTCAACCAAATTCCTTGGCAATAGGATTTGGGACCCAAAATACAGATAATGAAACTAATCTTGAACAAAAACAAAGGCACATTTTCCACCTTCTACCAAACCAGTAAGTCTCATTCTTTAGACACTTGCTCCATCCCTACCCCCTCCCACCTTTTTCATAATAGGATGCCTACAACATATTTTTTAAGTAAAATTGCTTTTTTAAAAAAGAAAGAAAGCAGATGTGATACATATTGAGATCTATGACTTGGCTGTCAAACCCTCAGATCTCACAATAAGTTATTTGCATGGAATTTAAATTAAAGCTTTCTGTCACTGACATTACTAGAAAAATTAATATAATATGTCATTTATTTCTTATTTGAAGGGGAAAAATGTTTAAAATGGGCAAGTATAAACCCTGAATAAGGGTTATCATGTGCTGAATATTCATTATTTCATTTCTTCATAATATTTGTATAAGGCAGTTTCCATTAGCAATTTTATCTGGATTGACTAAAATTCAGAGATATTTAAGTTAATTTCTGAAGATATCTGAGTTAATCAATTGCCTACGGTTGTCTCATAAATACTTCTTAGTGTAATAGATTCTAAAGCTTACATATTCTGCTTACTTATTTTTATTGACATTACTGGCAGAACTAGCGATCTGAAGGAAATACAGTACATTTTATAGTAAGTTGATAGAATAGAGTCAATAATACAGTAATTTTCAATGAAAATAATTATAGAAAGCTGATTCTTCCTATGACATCAGAAAGAGTAACTATAAATCATACTGATAAAGATGGTTCTATATTTGCATTGTGCAGGAGCAAAGTAATAGACATGAACATCGTAGAAGAATTTTTAAAATCATTTAGTTTGAGAATGAGCAGTTAGCAATACAAAATCATCAGGGATTTTTAGTAGGCTTTATTCTAAACCTAACCTATTAATAAGGTACAGATCAGACCTGTCAATGTCTCCTGAACTACAACATTTCCAGAAATCTCAGGCTTAATTGCTTAGCTGTTTTTATTTTCTGCCCATCAGTTTCTCTTAAAATTATAAGACAGAACTTTTAATCATCACAAGGCAAGGCTACTACATCAGCCACCTCAGTGTGACCTCTATCGTCATAACCATATAGCATTGTCCTTACTTTTCGCATGTTGGCATGTGACTTACACTAGAGAGACGCTAGATTGACTAGACCATATATATTCTCTTGATCCCAGCTCCACCAACCTTCCAGGAAGCATTTTTTTTTTCTGTCTTTTTTGAAAAGCTGATTTTTTACCCTCCAATCAAACTTGGTTTTAAAGTAATATTATCCTAGTGTAGAGAATGCTACCTTGGCACTATGAATACTCTCTGTTCAACAGAGAAGAACCAAGTAGAACCTTTCCACTGCAAATGAATTATTTTTTATCTTGGTAGGTTTCAATTGCATGAAGGTAGAAAGCTTTTTCATCTGCCTGTGATTTACCTCTTACCATACGAATTAAACATGAACTGCTATTCTCGAGCTCATTGAACCTTACAGAGAAATTCAAATTATTACAGGACATTCACTCAATGTTTCCCTGTTAAAGGGCTGCAGCTTCAAGTAGTTTTCCCTTGTTTACAGCTTCTCCTTCAATGAATCACTTTTAAGAAACAAAAAGAACCACATACTCAATATCACAACAATACATTCTACCTATTTTTCTTTCCCAGTTTGAAATCACTTTAATTTTGCCATCAGCCTGAAAAAGGAAGTGCTGTATTTTCTTTACATTGCAATAGAAAAATTACATATATATATATATATCTCTGTCTGTATATGTGTATGTATGTGTGTATGTGTGTTGTGTATGTACATGTACATATATATTTCCCACCTTATGAAAACTGGTAATTAAACAACATTCATCAAGTTTTATATATATAAACATATATTATATATAATGTATGTGTAAATATATAGTATATATATATACAGAATTTATATACAGAATACATATACAAAATCTATATACATATATGTATACACACACATATATATAAACTGATAACATATTATGTATATTTCTGTGAGTGAGTTTATGTGTGTGTCTAGCCATATTATCAATGGAAATTCATAAGATCTAGAGCCACAAATATCACGTGGCTTTAACTAATCAATTGTCTGTAGGTGAGAAAGAGAATAGTTTTTGTTTAGTATTACAATCTGTTGCCATAATTTCCTAAGATGGCATTGTATGGTTAGTATTTGCACTTCAAGTGTATTTTGCAAAAAGAATGTTATTTATTCATATATGAAAACATAAAAGACAAATGGGATAATTTCTAAATATAAACATAGAGAAATGAAATCAACTTTAGTAGGTCATAAAGTTAACATGTTTCTAGTTTGTATAAATAGTGGTTATACGTCATATAACTTGGCTTTTAAAAATTTTGTCCAATGTATTCTTTCTTAGAAAATTATAGTGGAATTCAATTGTCATTGGAGGCCTGAACTTGCCTAACCAATTTTATAATGTTCAGCAGTACCTTGTTTTCAGAAAGAATAATTATAACAAGTGATTCTGTGTTTCAAAGTACATATGTATAGTGGGGTGATCTGCTAGAAATGTTATTCTAACATATTAAATATCTTAATGAGTAGAACTAAAACTTTTGGCTTTTAAATATTGTAAGCAGTTTCCTACATCCCAAAGGGTAAGATTTTAATAGGTTCTATAGAGAGTCTTGTTCCTTTTTCCAGAGAACTTCTTGGATTTGGGTCCTTCAGCTACACAAGCATAAAATATAACTCTTCCCTTGAAGTTTTTATGAGCTACAAAATCACTATCAAATACAAAACCTTCAGTACACAAAGCGTTCACTTGCTAATGTAGACTGTAGCAGATAGTTGAACAAATATTTTGCTTTTAAGGCATTCTAGCCTTCTAATGATGAAGGATTTTTATTTATTTATGCATTATTTGGGTAGAAGAAAGGCCATGAGAGTTTGACAGGGTCATATAGGTTCCTGGGCTTTGTAAAATTCAGAATGCCTGTTCTTGTGGAATTATGAGTGTTCTTTTTTGAGTAGTTGTTTCAATGAGATAAGATGGAAGGAATAGTAGAAGACACACAGAGATGATCTTCCCATTCTAGGGAGGAAAGCTGTGAAACCTATGAAAAAAAGGAAATAGCTAGACAGGTGGTAGTATGGCATCATGTACACGAGGCTCATGCACAGTCTGAAGCACAAAGATGACGAATTTTGGAAATGCACACAATACTGAATAATGTGTTCTAAAAAAAATTCAGTGGGGCACATGGTGAGATCTGAAAGGCGCAGTTTCTCTGAGGGGAGTGAGCATTCCTACTGTCAGATAATGGAAAATCAGAATAAAAAATTTAAAGTGGCTTAAGATGGCTACAGGTTGGACATATGAGAAATACAAACTAGAGCTATGAACTAAAGCTGAACTCTAACCTGCAAGGCTGGAATCTGTCAAATATTTCACTGACCTGTACTGATTACAACTTTTGTCTATCAGCTAAATCATAAAGGCAAGGTATAATCAATCATCCCTCTCCAGACCCTAAGACATAGATATGCTCATTAACATTTTACCCTATACGTGTTAACCACATATTTGTTTTATCTCATACACATGACTGAGCACCAGTCAGAATGGCAAGAATGTCATCTTTGCTTCACTACCCGCTTCTTCCATTTTCTCTGTAACAGAACATGTAAACACCATGTCTTGTGTAGCACACTCCAGCACACATTCTTAGTTTGATCTGTGTCTGTTTCCTGGGCTATTAGTCTTTGAACTTGGCTCTGAATAAAACTAATTTTAAATTTCAGTTATAATGCATGCTATTTAAACTTTCAGTTGACACTACTTTTAATTATTCTGGAGAGGGGGGGAGACCTGCAATAGAAAATAAGATACCAGAAGGGAAACCTGCAATAGAAAATAAGATACCCATATATTTGGGTAAGAAAAAAATATTTTATTCCTTCTAGACTTAGGTTTTGAAGTTTAACCACGCTCGGAATATACCTAGCGTATCCCAACATACATTTAATGAGTACTTACATGTCACTATGAAAATCTCTTAAATTTTTTTCTGTGTAACAAATTCTTATTACATAAGCAAATGCTGCCTTACTATCCTGCACTCTGAAACATCCACTAGGAAACTGGCCAATCAAATTGACCGAGAAAGTACTATGCAAAAAAATAGCTTTATATTAAGACAAATAATTTAGTAACCACTGAATAAACATGTATGCATGTATGAAAATGTAAATGTATGCATTAGGCATTATCTAGCATAATTTTTTTGATAAAGATGTTTAATATTGAAGATTATGAAGGCTTATTCTTTCTTCCAAGGCATTAAGTTTATATAATAAACACCTATCCCTAGCAATACTCAGAATTTGAATAATAATGAGATGTGCTTACATGCTTCAGAGGCAAAAGATTAAAAAATGATGTAACATAGCCAACATTTACTTGAAATTCCTTAAACAAAAGCTATTCTACTTATACACCCTGAATTTGTCCAGTGCAGAAAGAATTAAAGAATTCCTTAGTGGACGCTTCATTTGGAGTGAAGAGTTAAGTATTAGGTCAGCTTTTACTTGACGTAATACTAAAAAACAGAATTTATTATATAGAACAAATTTAAGAAAATATCCACAATAACATTAATTTAGTCATTTACTGTATCAGTTTGGATATTCCAGATTATGTTATAGTAATTAATTCTCATCAGGAGGGTTCTCAGCATAACCTAAACTGTTTTTATAGTTTCAGATAGATTTCCATAAGCTTAAACTTTTGGGCTTTTTACACACAGCACTAATGGCCTGCATGGCCTGGTGCGATGCTCACACTATGTCTTCTTCTCTTATCCACACAAACATACTTGGTATTCTGTTTATTGGTCTCCCTTTTCTACAACAGGTTCTGAGCTGCTATAAAGGGATTCTGAAACAAAACTGTTTCTGATCCCAAATACTCCGAAAGGTTTTTGCTACTTTGTTTTTTTTGTTTGGTTGTCTATTTACCAGTAAATTAAAGGAATTAAACAATCTTCTAAGTATTTTGAAACTATCAAAAATGTAAAAGAGGACTTGTACAGATTTGTTTTTCATATTTACAATACATGAATTCTTCAAAGAAAGATCTGCAAATTAAACCAAAATTAATACATTTAAATTCTACTCACAATAAGTTCATATTTTTCAAATTATTCTACGGTTTCTTTAGACAATAGGTCTCTGTTATTCAATAAACCAAATGTCCACAAACTCTGACTTCCAGGTCAACCACTCGGTTTTGTTTGTAAAATTTTAGTAGAACACAGATATGCTCATTGATTTTAATATTGTCCATGGCTGCTGTCGTACTATAATAGCAGAGATAATAGTTGTTACAGAGACTGAATGGCCCATAAGACTGATATATTTGCTTTCTGAACCTTTAAGAAAAAGTTTATCAAGCCCTGCAATAGACAAGATTGAAATGCTCCTAGCCAAACATGAAAATAAAATTTTGAAGTAATGCCGATGCTAGTTATTCCTCGGAACCCTTCGCATGCTGAAGATTCTGCACTCGAGTTGATAGTGATTTTCCAGTTTATGGCAAGAGCAAGTATAGCTACTCACTTCCCCTTCCATACCCTGCTCTGTAGAACTGGGGCTGGAAGACTGAAGCTGCATTCCACAGACTCCTTGTTGTCTGGCTTCTTAAGTCCAGCTAATGTGAGGCATTGGCAGGAGAACAGAAGATGAGAGAAGAGCTTTCAGTTTCTGACTGACAACAATGGAAGTTGTTAGAAGTTACCATCACAGCAACGGGGCAGGACAACTGCAGACTTTTGTAGCCTAGGCTGCAGCAACAACTTCTGCAATTTCTGCATTTCCAGCAGTGTAGTGGCAGGGGCAGCCCCGTGGGCTCCAGCCTAGGGCTGTTTGTTGTTTCTTCATCTTAGAGTATCACCCCTTCTTCCTTTTGCTCCTCCAGTCTTTATCTTTTCCTCTCATTTATTCCTAGTCCTTCCGAAACACTGTGACAAAGTTCCTATAGTAAACCCTTCCTTTTTGAAATACCTAGCTGCTTTTCTATGTCTTCAGCCCTGCCCTTGCTGATAGAGTGCCCCATAGCACTCCAGGCCATCTCCTTTCTTCCTGTCTTTAAATGACCGCAGTTTATTCACCCCCCTACCCCCACAACCCACACACTCCACTTATCTATTTTAGGCCTCTAGAATCCTTATTGCTGTTCCCACATTCTGATCGTAAATTTGGATAAATTCACTGCTACTCAGGCTTCAAGCTGATATAATGAATAGAGGGAAAATAGGCAACCAAAGTCAGTAAGAAGCACAGGTGATGATGCCCCTGTGATTTTTGGGATTATAAAAATACATTGTCTTCTGTTTTCCCTTTTTGCCCAAATCCAAATTTAGAAGAGAACATTCTGGGAATGTATACATAAGAACTGCAACAGGAAGGAACAAACAATAACCATGATAAAGCAAGCAGGCAAACAAAAAACAGCCCTGTGCCTATAACCACAAAGCTGGGCAGCATATAATTCTAATTTAATAGTAGCTGGAAAAGGCTTCTCTCTACTCTATGGTCATGGCCCCCATGCTCAACATGACATTCCTATATTTCAGCTTTTAAGTCATCATAAAATATTAAGGGGGCCGTATTCTTTGACTCCCTAGATTTCCAGCATTACTTGGATTTTCTGAGCACATTTTCATTCCATAGTGACACATGCAATGTAAATAGATTTTGGAGAAGTATTTCTCATGTTCCCTATTTATCTACAAAATTGTTCTATGCATCTTTTCTCCAAGAAAGATTTAAGGATGAAGAAATTACTATGATACATTAAGAAAGGCCAAAGGAAGTATACTTTAATATATACCACATTATGTACTTAGGCTAAAAAACGTTTTATTCCTTTGTGATATTTTCTTCCTTCTGTGTAAGCAATTTGTCATATTTTCTAAAACCATGTTTTTAAGATTTTTCTTGGCTACTCTTTAAACTTATTTACTTCTGAGGTATGAAAAACACAGTTCTCTTAGTTTGAGTACAATGTGCACATACATTAGGGAAAGAACAGCCTCTTCAATAAATAATACTGGGAAAACTGAATATCAACAAGCAGAAAAATGAAGCCAGACCCCTCTCACCATATGCAAAAATCAACTCAAAATGAATTAAAGACTTAAAGCAAGACCCAAAACTATGGAACTGCCAAAATAAGAAACGACAGGGGAAATGTTTTGTGACATTGGTCTGAAAAAGGATTTTTTTTTGGATAGGATCTCAAAAGCACAGGCAACAAAAGCAAAAATAAACAAATAAGATGACGTAAAACTACAAAGCTTCTGCTCAGCACAGGAAAAACAGAGTGAAGAGACAATCCACGATATGGAAGAAAATATTTTCAAACTATGCCTCTGACAAGGGGTTTGTATCCAGAATATATAGAGAACTCAAATCAATAGCAAAAAAAACACAAAAAACAAAAAACAAATAATTGAACTGGGCAAAAGATTTGAATAGAGATTTCTCAAAAGAAAACATACGAATGACCAACAAACATGAAAAAATGTCCAACATTACTAATTATCAGGGAAATGCAAGTCAAAAATCACAGAGATGTCACCTCACTGTAGTTAGAATGACTATTATCAAAGAGACAAAAAATAGCAAATGCTGGCAAGGATGTGGAGAAATGGGAGCTCATACACATTAGTGGGAATGTAAATTAGTACTGCCATTATGGAAAACAGTATGGAGGTTCCTCAGAAAATTAAAAATAAAACTACCATATGATCCAACAATCCCACTAATGAGATTATATATCCAAAGGAAATGAAATCACTATGTTACAGAGATATCTGCACCCCTATGTTTATTGCAGCATTATTCACAATAGTCAAGATATAGAACCAATGAATAACTGGATTTTAAAATGAGGCACATACACAGAATAGAATACTATTCAGTTATAAAAAAAGAATGAAATCCTGTCATTTGTGACAACTTGGATGAACCTAGAGGACATTATGCTAAGTGAAATAAGCCAAGCACAGAGGGACAAATACTGCATGATCTCACTCATACGTGGTATCTTAAAAAGTCAATCTCATGGAAGCAGAGAACAGAATAATGGTTACCAGAGACTGGAGAGGGTATGGGAGAGGAAGGAATGGGGAGAAATTGGTCAGTGGGTACAAAGTTACAGTTAGGAGGAATAAATTCTGGTGTTCTAATGCACAGTAGTGTGACTATAGTTAACAATAATGTATTGTATATTTCAGAAAACTAGAAGAGAGGATTTTGAATGCTCTCGCTAGAAAATAATGATAAATGTTTGAGGTGACAAATATGCTATTGCTCTGATTTGGTCATTACACAATGTATATATGTATTGAAACATCACACTGCATCTATAAATATATACTATTACTGTGTCAATTAAAAACAAGAACTTATCCATACTTCCCTACCCAACAGATGGAGGATAGCTTCTACCACCCGCGATGTGATTAAACAAAATGAGGGATTCTAAACCACATGGTAACAGATTCCTATTAAATAGTTAACAATTCCAGGAATGTGAGTCATAACAGAAGCTATTTTATTTTATTTGTCATGATTCTATTTCCTTTGTGAACATTAGAATGCAGCATTTTTTAGGCTGGGAGCAGTGCCTCATGCCTGTAATCCCAGCACTTTGGGAGGCTGAAGTGAGCGGGTCACGAGGTCAGGAGTTTGAGACCAGCCTGTCCAACATGGTGAAACCCCATCTCTACTAAAGATACAAAAAGTTAGCCAGGTGTGGTGGTGCACACCTGTAATCCCAGCTACTCGGGAAGCTGAGGCAAGAGAATCACTTCAACCCAGGAGGCAGAGGTTGCAGTGAGCTGAGATCACACCATTGCACTCCAGCTTGGGCGACAGAGCGAGACTCTGTCTCAAATAATAATAATAATAATAATGCAGCATTTTTTATAAAAACAAAAACCACCATGCATTCATTCACACCATTCCTCTTCTTGTTGGATTCTGTTACATTTTGCACATTTACATAATGTTGAAGCTTTGCTCTCTAGAGTCAGGTTGACACCAATGTGTTGAAACTCTTGCTGTGAGCCTTACTATCTGCATGGTGTTAGGTAAGTTATTTGACATCTTAATGGTAGTTTCCTTGTCAGCAAAATGAAGAGAAGAATGCTAATAATTCTCTTAGGGCTTTGAATGCTCTAAGTTGTCTGTAATTGGTACATATATATATAAATGTTTATTTGAAAAATCAATACTTTGAAAGCAAAGAAAAATGGAGAGATCCCATACAAAAAGCATTGGGCTGAACAGGGAGCATGATTTTAACCTAACCACTGGCACACTGAGCCAAGACTTTGCTTCTGCTTAAGCCCGTAAGACAAGAGTTGGAGAAAAACTTCACAAAGGGCTCCTCCAGGTGTAAAATTATTTCACTATGGTTAATTTCAAATGACAGAAATATGGTTTTACATGTTTTGTCCATTAAATATAACCAAGCTTAACTCTTTTCTGACACAGATGTCATTTTGTCTCTTCCTTGATTTTCCAGGTTGAAGAAGTCCCAGAGAATCAATTCCTGACCAAATTCCCCAATGGTTAATGTGGGATTTTCTCATCTCAACATTTTATCCTCTTTTTTCATTTAATAACCAAAACAGAACATTAAATATTTACATCATGTGATATCTATGGTCAAATTACCAACTTCATTAATGGATTTACGATATGTCATGCATTTAGTTTCCAGGAAAACGTCCATTTCAATCTTCAGAGTGCAATATTTTTAATGTTTGTTAGTGAGACATGGCTTATTACACAGTTCAGTATGCAGCTCTGGCCTGAACTAATGCCAACATTACTGATCCAATGCAGAGCTATGCCTAGATGGGGAAAAAAAATGTTGCAGAGAAACCTAAAACCATCTTAACTTACCATTCCTGGGAATCCTGACACCTTACTCATTTAAAACTCTACCAATAAGTAAATTCTACTATTGGAAATATTCTAAAACTAAAATAACACTGGATCTCACTAGATGAGCTCAATTTGGTTTAGTTTCTACCTACTCATAGGGTATGAAAGATCCCATATATCTTATTTAAAATTTAAGACAAAATGAGAATGTAAATTTATATAGCCATTATGAAGAAAAATGTAGAGAGTTCTTAAAAATGAAAAATTACCATATAATTCACCAATCCCACTACTGGGTATTTATTCAAAAGAAAGGAAGTTATTTATCAACGGGATACCTGCACCACCATGCTTGTTACAGCATTATTCTTAATAGCAAAGATTTGGAATCTACCTAGGTGTCCATCAAAGGATGAGTAGATAAGAAAAATGTAGTAAAAATAAACAATGGAATACTATTCGGCCTTAAAAAAGAATGAAATCCTGTCTTTTGCACCAACGTAGATGGAACTGAAAGTCATTATGTTAAGTGAAATAAGACAGGCACAGAAAGACAAATATACATGTTCTCTCTCATATGTGGGAGCTAAAAAGTTAATCTCATGGAGGTAGAAAGTAGAATGATAGTTATCAGAGTTTGTGAAGAGTGTATGAAAGGAGAGGATGAAAAGAGTTTGGTTAATGGATACAAACAAGGTTAGATAAAAGGAATAAGTCCTAATGTTCAATAGAAGAGTAGGATATAGTAAACAACAATGTATTGTATATTTTAAGTTAACTAGAGGAGAGGACTTGAAATATTCCCAACACATAGAAATGATAAATGCTCGAGGTGATAAATATGGTAAATATCCTGAATTGATCATTACACATTCTATGCATGTAATAAAATACCACGTGTACCCTATAAGTAGGTACAACTATTATGTATCAATATATTTTTTAAAAAGATTTAAGGAATGAGGTTGGGGCTTGAGACACTGCTAACCTTCTGCCAGGACATGTGGATTCTACTGATAGACCCATTTAGTTTTTCTGAAACCAGCTCCTAACCAAGTCTTCAGGTCTCTTTTCCCGTGTGACACCTGAACAAGTGAATGCAACTGCAGACATGATATTCAAATTTTGCTCGCTATGTCTCAGTAGCCATGATGGATTGACCCAAACAAGATTCAACAGGAATTCCTGCCTGGTGTAGTTCTCACTGGTTTAATTTGATTCGGTATTTAACAAAGGCTGCAGAGATTAAGCCAATTTATGTTATTCTTCAATCTGAAAGCCCTTGGTGAGGTTTGTTGTTGCCTAGGTCTGAAAATTGCCAGTGTAGCTTGGATGCATACTCATCACCACCAATTGCTCCTCACTTTGGACATCTCAGAGCTATGTAGAGTTGTAGAGTTTATACTAGAATGGATTTTAATTTGCCCTTTGGAAGCCCCTATTATAGGACCTTTACATGTGAATGGGATAGCTGGCTTTGGCCAGCTACTGTTCTAACTGTGGCAGTGTCAGCTGATGCCCCAAAATGTAATTGGCTAGGACTATTCTACTTGCTCAGCCCTCCGGCTTGGACACGCACTTGCCCTGAAGCCTGGCAAGTCCATCTTTATTTTCTTCAAATTAACATCAGATTTAAGAACCCTTATGTCTGTGCCACTGTCTATTCTCACATTTAACCCATTAGATTCTGATTTCATTCTTTTTAATGGCCCAGCTTTGGCACTATTCCTGCAAACACTAGTTATAGTGTTTATTTGTCATGAGTTACAAACAGATTAGCATAAAACTCAGAAATAATAAGTGACCTTCCTTGTTTTTCTTTGCTATTTTATAAATCTATTCTGCCTAAGAGCAAAGAAGGTTTCCCAATTTTTTTTTTAATTTCTGGTTTTTTGGGGTACACAGTAGGTATATATATTTATGGGTTACACAAAATACATTGGTGCAGGCATACAATGCATAATAATCAAATCATGGTAAATGGGGTATCCATCACCTCAAGCATTTATCCTTCATTCTACAAACAATCCAATTATACTCTTTTAGTTACTTTAAAATGTGTAATAAATTTATTATTGACAATAGTGACCCTGTTGTGCTATCAAATAGTAGACCTTATTGATTCTTTTTTCAAAGAAGCTCTCTTTATAATCTTAGAGTTAAATTCTGTAACTTCTGAGATTTCTTATTACTCATTTCAGGTTTAAATTAAGATTTTCAGCTCAAAAATCAGGATTTCCTTTCTAAACTCTCTTATATCTAGATTACAGTCTAAAACTCAGGAGCTATAGCAAGACTGTAGCATCGATAGTAGAATTATCCACTTCACAGTCTTTACATATTGTGTGCTAGTGCTGCTGATATGTAAAATAATTATGTTATAGACTTTGTTTGACAGCATGCCTAGGCTGGTGCTATACAACAGTAATATAACATAAACCATAGCTGTTATTTTAAATGGTCTATGAAGCACATTCCTAGATTCATGTATAACTTTTTAACTCCCCAAAAACTTAACTACTAATACCCTACTGTTGACAGGTAGCCTTATGGATAACATAAGCAGTCAAGTAAAACATATTTTGTATGTTATATGTATTTTATACTTTCTTCTTACAATAAAGTAAGCTAGAGAAAATATTAAGAAAATTAACCTCTATTAGTTTGATATTAGAATTCTCCATTTTCCTTATATTTTTTTCTCTTCTTATTCATATCTTTGTATTTTACTTTCAGTGAGACTTCATCAACTTCATGTTCCAATTCTTCTTTTAAATTTTTAATTTTTGCTGTATTGTGAATGTATAAGAGCTTTTCCTCATTCTCTTCTAATTCTTCTTCCCTTCTATTCTTATAGCATCCTTGACTCTCTGGGGATATTAATTATTGCTTTAAGGTAAGTTTTCTTCTGTTCTTTGTTTGCTTGGTTTTTTTTCTTTTTTTTTGAGCTTTTCTTTTCTCTCTGCTTTTTCTGTGATAGACCTTTCTAAAAAATCCAGATTCCACTTTGCATTCATTTCTAAGAGTGATTCACTGAAACCCTCTGTGTTTGAGTGAGGCTTGATGCTGCTGAAATCCAACCCATAGATGTTTTGCTTGGGAAAATACATGTGTCTGTGCATGCACTTGTATTCCCTTTCCTCTTTCTCCCTGGCCATTGTGATCCCCAGAGGTGGAGGCACCAGTCTTTTCCATTGAGGTTTAAATGTAGTAGATGGCCTTTGCTAGGGTAGGGAAAGGGAGCTGAGTGCCTTATCATTCAGGATGCAGCCTTTCACGTAACCCCTCTATTTTGAGTTGGTTACCTCATCCAAGCTCTCTGCCATACCTTGTGTCTCTGAATTCAGAAGCCCTCTGGTTCAGCTGCTTCATAGAATAAATCTCTCCTCTTCTGCCAAAGTAAGAGAGGGACAGTTACCTGGATGTCCAGGGTGGAGGCCTAGAGGTCGAACTGACTTTTTTGCAGACTTTCACTCAATTCCTGTTTTCAACTATACCACACTTCCACCTTTGCTATAGACTGAATGTGTGTGTCTGTTCCCTCAAAATTTATTTGTTGAAATTCTAACCCCTAGTGTCGATGGTATTAATAGGTGAGGACTTTGAGAGGTAACTAGGTCATGAGTGTTGAACCCTAACGTTTGGGATTAATGCCCTTATAACGGGGACCTTAGAGAGTTTTCTCATTCCCTTCATACCATGTGAGGATACAGGAGAAGTTGGCAGTCTGCAACCTGGAAGAATGCCCTCACCAGAACCCAACCATGCTGGCACCCTGATCTCAGAATTCCAGGCTTTGGAACTGTGGGAAATAAATTTATGTTGTTTATAAGACACGCAGTCCATGGAACTTCATTAGAGCAGCCCAAACTGACTGAGACAACCTTCCACAGCACCTGCTGTCCCTAGTTTTTTGGTCTGTCTGTGGCACTTAAGAATGAATAAAATTGCTTCTCACTGGTATACTATCCACAAACACTTAACTTTCATCTTTTTAAGCTTTTTTGTGATCTGCTAAATCAGTTCCCAACATCTCGTATAGTTTTGTCTGTATATATTGCGGTTTGGGGTTACATATGTTTTCCTAGTTTCACCAGTGTTGGAGTGTATGTTCTGTTCTAGTTCTCCTTATTGCTTTGGGGTGATTTTTTTTTTTTTTTTTTTTTTTTTTGAGACAGAGTCTCGCTCTGTTGCCCAGGCTGGAGTGCAGTGGCACAATCTCGGCTCACTGCAAGCTCCGCCTCCCGGGTTCACGCCATTCTCCTGCCTCAGCCTCCTGAGTAGCTGGGACTACAGGTGCCCACCACCACGCCCAGCTACTTTTTTGTATTTTTAGTAGAGACGGGGTTTCACCGTGTTAGCCAGGATGGTCTCGATCTCCTGACCTCGTGATCTACCCGCCTCGGCCTCCCAAAGTGTTGGGATTACAGACATGAGCCACTGCGCCTGGCCTGCTTTGGGGTGATTTTCAAAGAGATGTAGGAGAAACATCAACTCAAACCAGAAGTTCCTCATCCCTTCTTTGCCTCGTCCACTTCTACTGCTTAATTCATATCCTTATTGACTCTCACCTATACCTTTAAAGTATCATCTAGCTGCTCGTCTTATCTCCAGTTATTTCTCCTACAATCCATCCTTCACATATAATCAGATCTGATCACACTCCTCCCCGACTCAAGAACTTTCAATGACCACCCACAATAAAAAGAACTATGTTCTTTCCAAAAAAAAGAAAATAAAATTATATTTACTATTTATTAAGTAGAAGTGGATAATCATAAGATCTTCATCCTCATTGTCTTCACATGAGTAGGCTGAGAAGGAGGAGGAAAGGAGGGATCGGTCTTGCTAACAGGAGTGGCAGAGGCAAAAGAGGTGGAGGATATAAAAGGGGAGGCAGGAGACACAGCTTCACGCAGTGTAAATTTACGGAATTACATTGTAATTTCTGTCTGGCTTTTTGTCTTGTTATTTCTTTAAAAATGTCTCTATATGGTACCAATCCTTCTTCCACTGTTTGCTTTAGTTTCAGTGCCCATTTTATAGGACAGTCCATGTCATAAAAGATCCAGACCCTCTGTTGCCATCACATAGGAGCCTGTGGCATAGCGTTCATTCATACAACAGGAGTAACTGTGTCCAGGAAAGTGATTCACTGGCTTTAACACTTCCACAGCCTTCTGGTATGTTTACATTTTCTTCCTAACTCAGTAATAAAAGCCTTGGCCTGGTGAGGTGGCTCACGCCTGTAATCCTAGCACTTTGGGAGGCCAAGGCAGGCAGATAGCCTGAGCTCAGGAGTTCGATATCACCCTGGGCAACGTGGTGAAACCCCATCTCTGCTAAAATACAAACAATTAGCCAGGCGTGGTGGCGTGCATCTGTAATCCCAGCTACTCAGGAGGCTGAGGCACTGGAATCGCTTGAGCCCCAGAGGCGGAGGTTGCAGTGACCAAGATTGCACCACTGCACTTCAGCTTGGGAGTGAGACTCTGTCTCAAAAATTATAAATAAGTAAAATAAAATTAAAAAACAAAAAAAGTCTTAGAGTCTTAGGGACAGTTGCTGTCAGATATTAAGACTGAATGAGGCTTAATGGTAAGCATGTGGCAATTCACTAGAGGTGGGGAGAGGAACACTGAAGAGGATGGGTATCTTGTAGAACACAGGAGGTTGTTGCTGGTCAAACACTATGGTAGCAGATGCTGAGATGTTTGAGGTACCAGATGTTTATTGGGGCTCAGCATTGGTAAGAAGAAAGAGAAAGAAGAGGATCGAGCAGAGAGAGAAGCTAACTGCATGATACAGACCTGACAAATCTTCAGCCTACCAAGTGGAAAGCCTTGGAGAAAACATTGCTTATCAGAGTTGTCCTGTTTTGAGACAAAATGGTCAGATCATTTTATCACTACCTCCCTGCATGAAGACTGATCCAGGAATGGCATGACCTCACATGAAGCAGCTCTGTTCATTTGAGGCAGACCTTGCAGTAGGTGACAGGTGGAGGTGGCTGCCAAAGCAAGTCCTTCTTTGAAGGGGATCTGGATGGGGCATCTCCTTGTTTACCACAGAGTTCTAGCCACAATTCAAGCAATATTTGACACCAAGGTTTCCAACCAGATAAACAAGGCACCAAGATAGAAGATTCAAGTCTTGAGGGGCAGAATATTATGGAAAGACTGTCCCTGGTGTTCAGGATTTAGCTACAAGAGCTATATTTTTGAGGAAGAAAATAGAAACAAGGCGGAGTGGTGAGATGCATGGCTGTGGTGCTGGGCTTTAGGATGTGACTCTCGTTATAGACAAAAACTGGAGAACGAGAGAAACCAGAATTTGAGAGCGGTAGCCAATGCAAAGCTCTGTCAAGTAAAATAAACCACGAGCACAGGCAGGAGAGGAAGGCAGTGAGTAGAAAGGAAAACCAAGTACTGGAAATCATTGCATAGAAGGAGTTCAGAGACAGAAGGCCAGGGATCCACATTTGTTACTGTAAACAATGATGCTAAGGTAAGACAAGCATTCTTCCTAATGCATCAAGAAGTGTCCAATTGAGTATTACTTTCCATTACTTCAGCATTAATAGAATACAGAGTTTCCATTAAAATAAGTTGCATCAACTATTTAACCAAGACTTTTGTTAACAATCTCTCAATAGGTAGACATGCTTCATAAATATTTTCCATTTGTGAGAGTGTGTTTTTTTTTTTATTTTTTAAATTTTTTTAGATGCAGTCTTGCTCTGTTGCCCAGGCTGGAGTTCAATGGTGGCATCACGGCTCACTGCAACTTCTGCCTCCTGGGTTCAAACATTCTCCTGCCTCAGCCTCCCGAGTACTGGGATTACAGGTATGTGCGACCACGCTCGGCTGATTTTTGTATTTTTAGTAGAGACGGGGTTTCTCCCTGTTGGCCAGGCTGGTCTCAAACTCCTGACCTGAGGTCATCCCCCCGCCTTGGCCTCCCAAAGTGCTGGGATTACAGGTGTGAGCCACCGTGCCCGGCCGAGAGAGTTGTAATGGCACAGGAAGACAGCAAAGTTAACACTTTCGGGAAAAGGTACACGTCTTTTTGCTTTAACTGAAAATAATTCTAACTTAATTTCCAAGATAGCAAAATTAGTTCTGCTTTCTGATACAACAAGGCTTACTTAGTTTACATGGCCAGGCCAGTCATAAGGAAGCAAAGGCAACATTCTGATAATTTAATTAAAATGCTTATTTTTACCTTCATGCTGCTTAAAAAATATTACTTTCAATTTTGGGGAAAAAATGAAAATTGAACTGATACCAAACATTGAGAGCATCAGGCTAAAAGCAATTTTAAAAATAAATATGTTCATACATTTAAAAAAAAACAAAAATTGATGCTAGTGGTAGCATGCATTTCATAACATTGTAAGAGAGAAGATAAAAGTTTTACTTGCCTAAAGCACTGAAGAGATCATAGCTCTCACAGGATAAACGAATAGCTGCTACTTTTTTATTTGATTTTCCACTTTGTCCACCACACTCCTTTTGCATTCATCTTTTAGGAAAAAGATGTCATAGTAGGTTGTTTAAAAATTTAAATCAAATACCTTTTTTGTTGTTAAATGAATTATGCTCAGGAGTGTTATTATAAAAAGCTACTAAAGCAAAAGTAAGGAATAAATAACACTAGATGATTAGAAATAAGGACATTAACATATTAGGGATTCAATGGTTTAAGAAATCCTAATTTTATGGAGACGATAAGCCCTCTATGACAACAACTATTTAAGTAATTACCCTTATTGTTTGATGGATTGATTATGTGTTAAATTACTTAACACCAGTTTGTAAGATTTCTTTTGAGACGATGAAACCAGATGCAAACTTCATTTGCTTTTCCTGTCTGTTTATACAAATATATGTATTTGTTTTTTATGTGGTGTATAAAAGTACAATCAGAGCTAATCTGTGCTATAAACTGAATGTTTGTGACCCCTGAAAATGAATATGTTGAAACCTAATCTCCAACATGATGGTATTTGTGGTTAGGGCCTCTGGGAGGTGACAGGTCATGAGAATAGAATTCACACAAATTGGATTAATGCCCTTATAAAAGAGACCCCAGAGAATTCATAAATCCCTTCTGCCATATAACAACACAGTGACAAAGACAGCCATCTATAAAACAGAAAGTGTGCCCTCAGAAGACATTAGGTCTTGATTTCTGACTTTTCTGTCTCCAGAACTGTGAGAACTACATTTCTGTTGCTTATAAGCCACCCACTGTTTTGTATTTTGTTATAGCAGTGTGAATGGACTAATACAATCTTGAATTCTTTCAGCTGTAAATCTGTAATTGGTGTTTTTTCCATATTTACAGTACAATGACAAATAACATCCTTGGCGATGTCAGAAGGCCTGGTAGGAGGTTAAAGCATTTTCTGAACAATTAAAATGGATTATCTCATGTTTAGTAGATTGGTAGTGGTCTGAGTGTGTTTCTGTATAAAAATTTTAATTCCTTAAAAAGTCAGTAATATTTAAATTCTATGCATATTAAAAAATTTGATTAAAATATCTCATCCTCTAACTCTCATATATGTTTAATATGTCTTAGAAAGTAGAATTCATAAGTTTTAAATTCTCTTAATATTGAAACTAAACATAACAAAAGAAATTTTAAAAAATGTATCTACCTATCTAAAGTTAGACTTCCCAGAGTCTTACTGGACCAATAAAAAATACTTGTACAATCCAAACTTAGACCCACACATTCAGATTTGATTTTTAAAGACAGATACTTTGAGTCAAGAAAAAGAAAATCACCTGCCATAGCTATAAACACAGTTCTTTAGGAAAATTTTTATTATTTTTTCTTTTATTAATTTGGGTTAGAGTGAAAGAAAAATAGATCTGAGCTGGGGAGTTTTGGGTAAAAATAAAACATACAACTTCAGACAGAAGGGAATGAAATCAATATTTATTGAATGCAAAGTGGGCCATTTTGCTGATTATTTTTGCTACCTTGAGCATAATCGACAGAAAATGGAATTCAGTTTGAAATTCAAAATTGTTTTGCTGTGGTCATCCTGCTGTTTTGCAACATAATCACTAACACTTATAATAAATTGTAACTTAATTCTAGTCCTTTCTATAGGTTATCATAAAATAATCAATATGGACACATCTTTCTCCAAGTAAGTCCTACTGTCAGAAACTGGCCACAGCGTGAGACTTACAGGAAATTCAGAAGTAACAGTTCTCAAATAATATTATCTTTATAGGATAGGATCTCCTACAAGATGGCCAACTAGACACAGCCAGGAAACACCTCTCCCCTGATAGACACCAAAATATCAAGTAAACTATTCCACTTTTAACCAATCTCTTGATAGAGAGGCGATGCAGGCACTGGGGTTGAAGAGGGAGGGAGGTGGGAAGCCTGCACGAAGTTGCTGGGTGCCAAGACTGGCTCCTAATCCTGAACATGTCCTAAGGGGCCGGTGAGTGAAGGAACTCTGGGGCACCACGTATCCCACTGCAGACCTCTGGGATCCTCGCTGCAAGAGATTCCGTGATCCCCATAGACATTTGAAATGGCAGGGAGAACTACCCAGAGACTTGAACCTACACAGAGCCCCAAAGGTTTTGCCTGTTGGGCAGCTGCCCCAAACACATCTACAGGCACCCATCCCCCAGGGCTCTCCACCTTGCTCTGAATAACTCTAGCCCCTGCTGACCGCCAGTCTGGGAGATAGCAGGGCTGCCTTTCCTGTGGAACTGGGGCACACCTGATCCATCCACCCCCTTGTCTGCCAGCCCCTCCCAAGTCTGCCTACCTGGCCACTCCTGCACAGCCTCCACTGCCCCACCAGTGTTTTACCAGTGGCCTAAGAGCAGTTGGCCGCCTTCCCTGCAGTAGGAGGCCAGAGGACAAAGCCGCAGGTCTCAATGCCCCTAAGGTTCAAGCACACCATCCAGGGGCATTGAGCCGAGATCTGTGGCTTGAGTTCAAGCAGGGAAGGAGCCTCCACTCTCAGAACACAATAGAGGAGGGTGCTGGTTCCAGTGCCGGTGCAGGAGCTAGGTGTCCCTCCCTCTGCAAGACCAGTCCGGGAAGCCTGTAGCCTGTTGACATAACACAGCTTCTGCCTCAGGGAGTCCCAAAGCCTGGAACACCCGGAATAGTAGGGCAATCTAGGTGCAGAAGGCTTGGGACAAATCTTGATCCTCAGGGCTACTCCTGGGGTAGAAATCAAAGGGAAACCCAGTCAGAGGAGCGTGACCTGGGCAGCCACTACAGCCATTCTCTGGGCAAAAAAAAAAAAACCCGGGTCACGGTCATTATACCAGATGGGCATCCATGACACCAATGCCTGCCTAAGGGTCCTCTGCCCTTGACGCACTGCATCACCAGATCACCCACAGACATTCTCCACAACCTCCTCTGACTCTGACAAGCTCAGAGAACCAGTGGATCTCTGAGGAGGTGTGGGTCTCCTAGTGACCTAATCTTCAGCTCGGGCCACTCCTAAGGGAGGGGGAAATGCAGCCTACCACAGCACCCCTTGGGGTTGAGAAAACACTAATGTAACACCAGTGATTGGAGGGACCCTCCCGCCCAAGGCCTGGGAACAGATTTAGTAAGGAGGTCATTGCTCTCTCCCCCTTCCTTCCTTCCCCAGAGAACTGCTGTGAATGCACTGACATGCAAAAGAGGCACATATGTGGGTAAAAGCCTTGCTCCAAACATCATCTACTGGATCGCAGCCTGAATTGCACCAGCAAACAAAAATAAATTCCTTTAGCACACACAATGCCTGTGAAACCCAATGCAGGAAACTAGCCACTGCTAAGGAACCCATACATAATCTTGGCCCTCTGAAAGCCCCCAGAAATGAAGCTAATAGACTATACACAATATACACCACAGTCAAACCCTCAAGGGGAAAAAGAACATATAAACAAAAAGCCATCCAAATGACAGCAACTTCAATTTTTTTTTTTAAATGAGCTCCCACAAATGAGAAGGAATCACTGCAAGAAGTCCAGCAACTCAAGAAGTGAGATTGTTTCCTTACCTCAAAAGGATGGCACTAGCTCCCCAGCAATGAATCCTACCACATCAAAATGTCTGAAATGACAGACATAAAATTCAGAATCTGAATTGCAAGGAAGATCAAGATTCTAGAGAAAGTTGAAATCCAAACTAAGGAAGCCAGTAAAACAATCCAAGAGTTGAAATATGGCATAGCCATTTTAAGAAAGAACCAAACTGAATTTTTGGAACTGAAAAATTTACTACAAGAATCTGAACATACATTTGGAAGCCTTAAAAACAGACTAAACCAAGCTGAGGAAAAAAATCCAGAGTTCAAAGACCAGTCCTTCAAATCAACCTGGTCAGATACAAATAGAAAATATTTTTAAAATAAAAAAAATTTAGTAATGAACACAGCCTTCAAGAAATATGGGATTATGTAAAGAGACTAAACCTATGACCCATTGGCATTCCTGAGAGAGAGTAAGCAACTTGGAAAACATATTTGAGGAAACAGTCCATGAAAATTTCCCCAAGCTCATTAGAGAAATCAACATGAAAATTCAAGAAATTCAGAGAATCCCTGCATAATACTATACAAAATGACCATCACTAAGACACATGTCATGAGACTTTCCAAGGTCAATGTGAAAGAAAAAATCTTAAAGCCAGCTAGGAAAAAGGGCCAGATCACATACAAAGGGAACCCCATCAGGCTAATAGCAGAATTCTCAGCAGAAATTACAAGCCAGGAGAGAATGGGGCTTATGTCCAGAATCCTTAAATAAAAGAAATTCAAAGCAAGAATTTCATATCCCACCAAACTAAGCTTCATAAGCAAGGGACAAATACAACTTTTTCCAGATAAGCAATCATTAAGGGAATTTGCTATCACTAGATCAGGCTTATAAGAGTTCCTTAAGGAAGTTCTAAACATGGAAACAAAAGAATGATACCTGCTACCACAAAATACACATAGCCTACAGACCTTACAAAGTGACTACACAATCAAGACTACAAAGCACCCAGCTAACAACATCATGACAGGATCAAAACTCACATATCATTATTAACCTTGAATGTAAACAGTCTAAATGCACTACTTGAAAAGCACAGAGTGGCACATTGTATAAAAAACTTCTAGCCTCTATCTCCCCAGTCTTACCTGGTGGTCTTCCCATCTCAGCCTCCCAAGTACCTGAGGACTACTCAAACCTTCTTCCTCTGGTTTTTTTCAAACCTCACTTTCAGTTTATTTCCACAGTATTTAGACTGACTTGCTGTTGGATGTGTCTCTCTTTTCAGGAGACACATCTCACATAAAACAAAACCCATAGGCTGACGGTAAAGGGATGAAGAAAGATCTATCACGAACACCAAAGACAAAAAGAGAGAAGGGGTCACTATTCTTATATCACATAAAACAGACTTTAACAACAATAAAAAAGGACAAATAAGGGCATTACCTAATGATAAAAGTTTCAGTTTAACAAGAAGACCTCATTTCATAAATAGGCACTGAACATTAAAGCACCCAGATTTATATATATATTATATAATATATATTATACATAATAGATAACATATATATAATATATATGATACGTGATTTATATTATATGTATTATATTATATATTACATTATATAATATGTTATATATATTATATGTATTATATAATATATATTATATAATGCATTATATAATATATATTATATAATGCATTATAATGCATTATATAATATATATTATATAATGTATTATATAATATATATTATATAATGTATTATATAATATATATTATATTATATAATGTATTATATTATATATTATATAATGTATTATATAATATATATTATATTATATTATCTATTATAATATAATGTATATTTATATATATAATTATATATATATATTATTTTATATAAATATTATTCTATATTATAATATTATATATTATATTATATTATATATTATATATAATATGTATAAATAATATATAATATATATTATATGTATTCTATAATATATATTATATATTATATATTATATATTATAATAATATATAATAATATCTTATTCATTGTTATATTATTATATATTATATATGATTCTTATATTATATATAATATATTATATGATATATATTATATATAATATATATTATATGATATATATTGTATGATATATAATATATATTATATAATATATAAAATATCATATAATATAGATTATATATATTAATTGATATATTATTAATAATATATAATATTATTGATATCATAATATATTATTAATAATATATATTAATTATATATTATCTATTAATAATATATAATATTATATTATATAATTATACATTATATATAATCATATATTTAATTATACATTATATATAATCATATATATAATTATACATTATATATAATCATATATATAATTATACATTATATATAATCATATATATAATTATACATTATATATAATCATATATATAATTATACATATATAATATATAATATAAATATATAATAATATTATATATTAATATTATATATCATTATATATTATATATAATATATACATTATATGATGTATATTATATATAGAAACATATATCATATATTATATAGCATTATATATTATAATATGATTATAATATATATGATATATATTATAATATGATTATAATATATATGATATGTATTATAATATGATTATAATATATGATATATATTATAATATGATTATAATATATGATATATAATAATATGATTATAATATATATTATTTATATTATATATTATATATTATATATACATATATCATATAATATATATGATATATACATATATCATATATTATATATACATATATTATATATATGAATATATCATATATATTATATATACATATATTATATATATATGATATATATCATATATATATTTATAAAATACTTCTAGGCCTACAATAAAACTTAGACAATCACACAATAATGGGGGGCAGGACTTCAACACTCCCACTGATAGTGTTAGACGGATCATTGAGGCAGAAAGTTAACAAAGAAATTCTGGACTAAAATTTAACACTTGACCAATTAGAAATAATAGACATCTACAGAATATCCAACTCAAAAACTACAGAATATACATGCTTTTCATCTGCACATGGAACATACTCTAAAGCTGACCGCATGTCCAGCCATTAAACATGTCCAGTCATTAAACATGTCCCAGTAAATTCAAAAAAATTGAAATCATGCTATGCATACTCTTGGACCACAGTGAAATAAAAATAGAGGCCAATATTAAGAAGATCTATCAAAGCCGCACAATTACATGAAAATTAAACTACTTGCTTCTGAATGACTTTTGAGTAAACAATGAAATTTATGCAGAAATCAAAAATTCTTTGATATTAATGAAAAGAGAGATACAGCATATCAAAATCTCTGGTATACAGCAAAAATAGTATTAAGAGGAAAGTTTAGTGCTGAACACCTACATCAAGGAGTTAGAAAGATCTCAAATTAACATTCTAACATCACGCATAGAGGAACAAGAAAAACAAAAATAAACTTACCCCAAAGCTAGCAGAATAAAAGAAATAGCTAAAATCAGAGCAGAACTGAATGAAATTGAGACCTGAAAAATCTATACAAAGGATCAGCAAAACCAAAAGTTTCTTCTCTGAAAGGATAAACATGATCAATGGATTGCTTGCTAAATTAATAAAGAATAAAAAGAGAAGATCCAATTAAGCACAATCAGAAATGACAAAGGTGACATGACAGCTAATCCCTGAGAAATAAAAAAGATCTTGAGACTATTATGAACACCTGCATGCACACAAACTAGGAAATCTAGAGGAAATGGGTAAATTTCTGGAAACATGAAACCTCCCAAGATTGAATCAGGAAGAAATTAAAACCCTGAACAGAACAATATGAGTTCTGAAATGGAATCAATAATAATAATAATAAAATCCTACCAAACAAAAGAAAGCCCTGAACCAGATGGATCCACAGCTGAATTCTACCAGATGTACAAAGAAGAGTTACTGAAGCTATTCCAAAAAATGGAGGAGAAGGAATTCCTCCCTAACTCATCCTATGAAACTACCATCATCCTGAACCAAATTCTGTCAAAGACATAATGAAAAAAGAAAACTACCGGCTAATATCCTTCATGAATATGGAAACAAAAATCCTCAACAAAATACTGGTAAACTGAATACAGCAGCACATGAAAAACTTAATTCACCACAGTCAAGTAGGCTTTATTCCTGGGATGCAAGCTTGGTTCAATATGCACAAATCAACAAACGTGATTTACCACATAAACAGAATTGAAAACAAAGAACACATAATCATCTAAATACATACAGAAAAAGTCCTTGATAAAATCCAACATTCTTTCATGATAAAAGCTCTCAACAAACTAGGCATTGAAGAAATGTAACTCAAAACAGTAAGAGACATCTATTACAAACCCACAGCTAACATCATACTCAATGGGCAGAAGCTGAAAGCATTCCCCTTAAGAACCAGAACAGGACAAGTATACAGACTCTCACCCCTCCTATTTAATATAGTGCTGAAAGTCCTGGAAAGAGCAATCAGGCAAGAGAAAGAAAGAAAATATCTCCAAATTGGGGAAAAAAGAAGTTATCTCTCTTCCATGACAAGATGGTTCTATACTTGGAAAACTGTGAAGACTCCATCAAAAGACTGCTAGAAGAGTAAATAACTTTAGTAAAGTTTCAGGATACAAAATCAATGTGCAAAACTCAGTAGCATTTCTATACAGCAATACACTCAAGCCAAGAACCAAATCAAGAACACAGCCCCATTTACAAAAGACACACAGACACACACACACACACAGACACACACACACACACACACACACACACACCCCCCCTATAAATACATCTAACCAAGGAGGCGAAAGATCTCTACAAGGAGAACTATAAAACACTGCTCAAAGAAATCAGAGAAGGCACAGATGGAAAAACAGTTCATGCTCATGGATTGGAAGAATCAACATCATTAAAATAGCCTGACTGCCCAAAGCTATTTGCAGATTCACTGCTATTCCTCTCAAATTATCAACATCATTTCTCACAGAATTAGAAAAAAAAAAAATCTGTTCCAAAATTCATATGGAACAACCAAAAAAAGAGCCCAAATAGCCAAAGCAATGCCAAGCAAAAAGAACAAAGTTGAGGAGGCATCACATTACCCAACTTCAAACTATACTACAAAGTTACCATAACCAAAACAGCATGGTACTGGTACAAAAACAAACACATAAACCAATGGAAAAGAATAGAAAACCAAGAAATAAAGCCATACACCTACAACTAGCTGACCTTTCACAAAGTAAACAAAAATAAACAATGGTAAAAGGACTCCCTATTCACTACATGATGCTGGGATAACTAGCTAGCCATATGCAAAAGAATGAACCTGGACCCCTACCTACCACCACACATAAAAATTAACTTAAGATGGATTAAAGACTTAACTGTATGACCTCACACTGTAAAAGTCCTAGAAGAATGCCTAAGAAATACTCTTCTAGACATCTGCTTTGGCAAAGAATATATGACTAAGTCCCAAAAAGCAATTCCAACAAAAACAAAAATTGACGAGTGGAACCTAATTAGACTAATGAACTTCTGCATAGAAAGAGAAACTGTCAATACAGTGAACAGACCGCTTATAGAATAGGAGAAAATATTCACAAACTACGCATCTGACAAAAGTCTAATATATCCAGAATCTGTAGGGAGCATAAATAACAAAGACAAAACAAATAATTGTCTATTATTGGTGTATAACAGACCATTAAAAACATGGCAAAGAACATGAATGAATACTTCCCAAAAGAAGACACAGAAGTGGCCAACAATCATATGAAAAAAAAATATGCCATATCACTAATCATCAGAGAAATGCAAATCAAAACCATGAGATACTATCTCACACTAGTCAGAATGGCTTTTGTTAAAAAGTCAAAAAATAACAGAAGTTGTTGAGGTTGTGGAGAAAAGGGAATGCCTATACACTGTTGGTGGGAATGTAAATGAGTTCACCCACTGTGAAAAGCAGTTTGGAGATTTCTCAAAGAACTAAAAGTAGAAGTACAATTTGACTGAGCAATTCTTTTTCTGAGTATATACCCAAAGGAAAATAAAATATTGTTCCAAAATTACACATGTGCTCATTCATCACAGCACTATTCACAATAGCAAAGACATGGAATCAACCTAGGTGCCCATTAATGGTATATTGGATTTAAAAAACGTGGTACATATACACCATGGAATACTACACAACTTTAAAAAAGAACAAAATCACGTCTTTTGTAACAATGCAGATGCATCTGGGGGCCATTATCCTAAGTGAATTACTGCAGAAACAGATAACCAGATTCCACATGTTTTCACTTATAAGTGGGAACTAAACATTGAGCACGCAGGGACTAAAGATGGGAATGATAGACACTGGAGACTAATAGAGGGGGAAGAGGAAGGTGAGTAGGGGTTGAAAAACTACCACAGTACCCTACCTATTGGGCACTATGCTCACTACCTGGGTGACAGAATCAATCATACCCCAAACCTCAGCATCATGCAATATGCTACACATGTACCAAACCTGCACATGTACCCCTGAATCTAAAATAAAATCTGAATTTTTTTTAAAAAAAGAATAGACTAAAAGAGAGAAAATTATCTTTGTAGGATAACAACTTTATCTTTTAAATATCCTTTTTACAACATGCTATAAAATAAAAGCTCAGTAATTGGATATCTCTATAAAACCAACAAAATAACTGATGGAAAGTACCAGTTCTTCTTTACCAACACTTGTAGTTGATCCATGTCAGGAGAAACAAAGAATGTAATTGACTCAGGGAATGGTGACTAATAATTCAACAGGATATAATAGAGGAAAGTCTCATCACTTCATGACTAAGCCTCTTGATTTACTAATAGAGACTGGACTATGAAAAAATAGCAGATTCCCCTTAACTGGACAGGGAAAAAAAGATAATTCTTAGTTGATTATATTTCTTGATCTATTTATTTCTTCTAAGAAATACTCATTTTTTCATTGACTCACTTTTATAAGCAATCAATATGATAAAAAACAGTTACCTTACTTTATTTTTTGCAACTTTTTTTCATCTGCTATAAATGCTATAAATGAATTCTGAAGAGTGTGGGGTAGCTAATACTCCATGGGTATTATGTAAAATGAATTTCTAAATAATGAGATAATAACAAATGGGTCAAAAAATAATCAAAGGATCACAATAAGGGTAAAGACAGATTAGACTTCAATATCAGCATCCTCAAAATGCAAAATGAAGCAAAATAATTAAGACTCCTTATAATAGAATTTTATTTTGCTGTGATTTTCCTTCACACTTTTGTGGTCTTTATTTAATACCTGTTGATGTGGACTAAAGAACCAAAATTGACAAGACTAACTGCATATAAAGACATTGGTATGTGTATGAGATTTATACCATTTCGATAGCTCGCCAGAGAATTTACATTCTAAAGTCCTAAAATGAATGCCTAATCTGACCAGGCATCTTGTAGATGTAGTCTTCACCCAGGTGCTTGTCAGAATGGAATTCCATGTAATGGAGGCAAATTACTACTGTTTACAAATATGACCGGGAGGAAAGAACCGGGATGAGTCATTACAACCTATCACCTCTATAAGAATAAAGTACTCAATGCCTTCAAAAATAGCTTAGAGAAGAGAGATTGCATTGTGAGATTTGGATGTGGTACCTTTAAAGGTAGAAGCAGGAAGTGTAATCTTTAACTCCCAGTCCTTCACTTACTCCTCCAATAGAGGCTTAATTCAAATTCTGGGAAAGGAAAGTGGTTGTTAAGGATTATCCTAATTCAAAACATGTAGGCTTTAGAAGGCCCTGTCTGTTGGTCAAAATAGGTTCTTGCCAGGTCATAATCTATTTGTTTATTTGATAAGTTTTTATTGGGTGGCCTGTAGTGCCAGTTACTGTGCCAAGTAATAGAAATACAAAGATAAATGAGGCAGAGTTCTTGTCCTTAAGGAATCTGTATTCAAGTCAAGGAGCCAGATAAGCAAGACACTGACAACACAGTGGAATGGGTGCTGATTTGTTCCAACTGAGAGCAAAGGGAGAGGTCAAGGAAGCTCTCCTTGAAAAGTAAACTAGGAAAGAAATTTTGGAAGGTAGCAAAAAAGTACGTATTAGGAAAGTGCTCCAGATACATGAAGGAGATGTTCAAAGTGTGTAAAGAAAGCACAGCAAAGACTAGTGCAATTAATAATGGTTGAATTGTTGGAGTAATCAAGGGCTATATTGTGAGAGCTCTTATGTGCCAGGCAGTTTGAAGGAAGGCTTTAAGAAACAGTTAAAGAATAGTAATCAGGAAGTGTTTTAGAAAGTTTATTCCATATTAGTGAGAGAAGAGAGACAGACCCTCTCATATTGTTTTATATTGCTTTATACTGAGAAAAGGAAAGAGAAGCAACAGTAAAGGCAAGCAGCCCGGTGCCTAGGAACCAGACCTGAAACCAAGGAACCAGACCTGAAACTAGGCCTGGGCCTGCCTAACCTAAGCCTGGTAGTTAAAATTCGACCCCTGACCTAGCAACTGATGTTATCTATAGATTCCAGATATTGTATAGAAAGACACTGTGAAACTTCCCAGTCTGTTCTGTTTCACTCTGATCACCAGTGCATGCAGCCCCTGTCAGATACCCCCTGCTTGCTCAATTGATCACGACCCTCTCATGTGGACCCCGTTAGAGTTGTGAGCCCTTAAAAGGGACAGGAATTGCTCACTGGGGGAGCTAGGCTCTTGAGACAGGAGTCTTGCCGATGCTCCTGGCCAAATAAACCCCTTCCTTCTTTAACTCGGTGTCTGAGAAGTTTTGTCTGTGGCTTGTCCTGCTACATTAGGATGGAGTCAACCATAGACTGAAAACATTTACAAGGTAGAGCAAAAGTCAAGGTAGTCTTGACTGGGAAAAATATTAATGACGTTGAATTAAAATTCTGCTGCAGATGGGTATCCTCTATTTTGTGTCCTGATTTCCAAAATTCAAGAAGCTCCTACTATTTCTTACCTCCTGAAGACTTCTTAAAATGTATCTTTTTCCTGCTTGCATGGTAGTGTCCCAAGGCATGATATTTTTCTCTCAAGACTTGATGACCCAGAATTCATCTAAATGTATAAAGTATATTAAATAACAAATTTATCTTCAACAATACATGCTCCAAATAAATATCTGATGAGATACATTATTCTCATCAGTTTGTAAACTCAGAATTATAAATGCTTTCTTCAGAATTCCTCAAAATTAAAAATGTCAAGCAACTTTGACAATATAGAATGTTTCCTTCTCATTTCTTAACTGCTGATTTCTATACTCTAGTAAAGCAAGCGTATCCATATATTCTCTGATTCATAATCATGCCCTATCCTATTTTTTATCAATATAACCAAATTCTGACATTATCTTATTCTAATTCTCTGTCAGTTTTTCTCACTCATCACTTGCCTGCTGTTGACACCAAAACCTCGTATCTATCTACTATGCTGTAACTCATCTCTTCAATTGTCATTCATCTTCTCAAGACTGTTCACAAACTACATCATCATATATACATGTGTGATTGTGTATATGTACAAAGCCAGGCTTGATATCCAATCATCATACTATCTAATATCATAGACATGAAGTTACTCATTTACTAGCAAGACCTGGCACCCTTAAGTAAACTTGATATTAAAGTTCTCACCCCAGACACTATTTTCTATTCATAGAAACTGATATTCCATCATATCTGGCTATGGTATGAAAGAGAAAAATCAGACTCAGAACAGTTACCACACATGGAACAGACTTACCTTCATAGGATACCCTATAGCCAACTCTAACAATGCTAGCAGTAAAGACTCAACCTTGCCTGATATCTGATTTTTAATAATTACATATATGTGCCTTGGTCTTTTGCTTTTTACCTTGTTGCTTTTCACTTTTACCTCATCATCACTACATCCAATCTTCTGCAATTTCTTGATACCAAGTTTGTTTTCCTGACTTTCCCTCAACTTCCATATTAAGTCATGGAATTTTATTCAATGTCTTCCTCAACTTAGTTACCACCCAGTTCTTCTAGTCATACTATCTGGATAGTCATAGCCCTGATGATCTATTCATTCTTAGAATAAAACTGACATAGCCATAGCCCTGATGATCTATTCATTCTTAGAATAAAACTGAGTTCCTCCCCATACCCTCATGTTATTCCACAGAAACTGATGATTTGGGCACTGCAACAGTTTGTTTCTGTACATATACCAAAAAAAATCAGTATGAGATGTTGTAATATCTTAATTCATTGGTCTATTACCTCATAAAAGGGGAGTAACCTCAATATTTAGGTGGATTTGTACACTTTGGTTTGCTTGAATTGCTTTGGTTTGTTTTTTATCAGCATTCTCAAAGTCTTTGACTTCTGGTGTTTGTCAACTCTATAATTAATTTTAGTGTATACTAAGCTCTGAAATAATGTTAGCAAATCATTTCCATAAATAATTTATTATTTTTCTAATACATTAGAAGCTATGTAATGATGAATGATTATCTTAATAAAAATATCCCACAAAAAGAATTTTCTACTCAAGTGTAAATTCCTAAAATTTACTATATCTACTTAAGTGTAATATTCCTAATTTTCTGTAGCAGATGCATATTGTGCCCTTAATACAGTTACAGATTTAGTCATGTCACACACTCACACATGGAATGAATTTCAATATCAACTATCCTTATTTGGATAGTACATGTGTGCTTATGTTGCACAAGTTTTTATTCTCCCCTCAGAAGAAAAGTGCAAATAAGATTATCATCTCATAATCTCAACGTAAGCAGTACAGAGGAGAAATGACCAATTCCATATAATTATAAATTATAAGCGATTCAAAGTACAGAGGTACCTTGGAGATACTGTAGATTTGGTTCCAGACCACCACAATAAAGTGAATAAAGTGAGCCACACTTTTTTTTTGGTTTTGTAGTGCATATAAAAATTATGCTTACACTATTGTCTAATAAATGTGTAATAAGACTATGTCTAAAAATTCACATATCTTAATTAAAAATACTTTATTTCCAAAAAATGCTAACAATTATATAAGCCTTCAGTAAGTCATAATCTTTTTGCAGGTATAAGGACTTGCCACAATATTGATGGCTGCTGACGGATCAGGGTGGTGGAGCTAAAAGTTTGGGTGGCTGTGACAATTTCTTAAAATAAGACAACAGTGAACTTCACTGCGTCTATTGATCCTTCCTTTCATGAAAGATTTTTTGTAGCATGTGATGCTGTCTGATATCAGCATTTCATCTACTGTTTCAAAACTGGAGTTAATCTTCTCAAATCCTGCCACTGCTTCATCAACTAATTTTTTGATGTCCTTTCAACAATGTTCATAAGATCTTCACAGGAGGTAGATTCCGTCTCAAGAAACCACTTTATTTATTCATCCATAAGAAACAACTCCTTATCTGTTTAAGTTTTATCATGAGATTGTAGCAATTTGGTCACATCTGCAGACCCCACTTATAATTCTCTTGTAATTTCCATCACATCTGCAATTACTTCCTCCACTGAAGTCTTGAACCCCTCAAAGTCATCTATGAGGGTTAGAATCAACTTCTTCCAAACTCCTGTTAATGTTGACATTTTGACCTCCTCCCATTAATCATGAATGTTCTTAATGGCATCTAGAATGGTGAATCCTTCACAGAAGGTTTTCAATTTACTTTGCCCAGATCCATCAGAGAAACCACTTTCTATGATTGCTACAGCCTTACAAAAAGTATTTCTTAAATAATAAGGCTTGAAAGTTGAAATTACTCCTTGATCCATAAGAATTGGCAGGCACGAAAACAACATTAATTTTCATGTCCATCTCCATCAGAGCTCTTGGGTGACCAGATGCATTGTCAATGAGCAGTGATATTTGAAAATGAGTCTTTTTTTCTGAGCAGTAGGTCTCAACAGTGGGCTTAAAATATTCAACAAATCATGCTATAATCAGATGTGCTGTCATCCGGGCTTTGTGATTTCATTTACAGTGCATAGGAAGAGAAGATTTAGCATAATTCTTAAGGAGCCTACAATTTTCAGAATGAGTTTGGCTTTAAGTTAAAGCCAAATGAGCACTGGCTTTAACTTAAAAGTCACCAGCTGCATTAACCCTAACAAGAGAGTCAGCCTGTCCTTTGAAGTTTTGAAAGGAGACACTGACCTCTGTAGCTATAAAAGGCCTAGATGGCATCTTTTTATAATGGAAGGCTGTTTTGTGCACATTGAAAATCTGTTGTTTAGTGTAGCCACCTTCATCAATGATCTTAGCTAGATCTTTTTGGACATTTGCAGTAGCTTCTACAACAGAACTTGCTGCTTCACTTTTCATTCTTATGTTATAAAGATGGCTTCTTTCCTTAAATGGTATGAACCAAACTGCTAGCTTCCAACTTTTCTTCTGCAGCTTTCTCACTTCTCTTAGTCTTCATAGAATAAAAGGGATTGAAGGCCTTGCTCTGGATTAGACTTTGGTGTAAGAGAATGTTGTGGTTGGCTTAATCTTTTATCTGGACCACTCAAACTTTGTCCATATCACCAATATGGAGCAATTAGTTTCATTTTCTTATCATGTGTATGTTCACCACATGATGTGCATGTTCAATTTCCTTCAAGAACTTTTTCTTTACATTAACAACTTAGCCAACTGGTGCAAAAGGCTTAGTTTTTGTCCTGTTGTAGCTTTCAACATGCCTTCCTCAATAAGCTTAATCATTTCTAGCTTTTGATTTAAAGTGAGAGTTGTATAAGGCTTCCTTCCACTTGTATACTTAGAGGTCATTGTAGAGTTATTAAGTGGTCTAATTTACATTCTGTTTTGTCTCAGGGAATAGGGAGGCCAGAGGACAAGAGAAAGACAGGGGAATGACATATCAGTGGAGCAGTCAGAACACACGCAATATTTGTCTATCAAGTTTGCCATCTTATATAGGTGTGGTTTGTAGCACTCCAAAACAATTAAAACAGTAGCATCAAAGACCCCTGATCACAGATCACATACCACTTATTCTAAAATTAACCACATAATTGGAAGTAAAACACTTCAGCAAATGCAAAAGAATAGAAATCACAACAGTCTCTCAGACTACAGTGCAATCAAACTAGAACTCAGGATTAAGAAACTCACTCAAAACCTCACAAGTACATGGAAACTGAACAACGTGCTCCTGAATGACTACTGGGTAAATAACAAAATTAAGGCAGAAATAAATAAGTTTTTTGAAACCAATGAGAACAAAGACACAACGTACCAGAATCTCTGGGACACAGCTAAAGCAGTGTTTAGAGGGAAATTTATAGCACTAAATTCCCACAAGAGAAAGTGGAAAAGATCTAAAATCAACACCTTGACATCACAATTAAAAGAACTAGAGAAGCAAGAGAAAACAAATTCAAAAGCTAGCAGAAGACAAGAAATAACAAAGATCAGAGAAGGACTGAAGGAGATAGAGACACGAAAAACCCTTTAAAAATCAATGAATCCAGGATCTGGGTTTGTTTGTTTGTTTGTATATTTGTTTGTTGAGACAGAGTCTCACACTGTCATCCAGGCTGGAGCGCAGTGGTGTGATCTCGACTCACTGCAACCTCTGCCTCCTGGGTTAAAGGGATTCTCCTGCCTCAACCTCCCATGTAGCTGGGATTACAGGCACCTGCCACCACACCCGGCTAATTTTTTGTACTTTTAGTAGAGACGGGGTTTCACTGTGTTGGCCAGTCTGGTCTCGAACTCCTGACCTCACGATCCATCCACCTCAGCCTCCCAAAGTGCTGGGATTACAGGCATCAGCTACTATGCCTTGTCAGTTTTTTGAAAAGATTAACAAAATAGATAGACCGCTCGCCAGACTAATCAAGAAGAATAGAGACAAGAATCAAATAGACACAATATGAAATGTTAAAGGAGAGATCACCACTGATCCCACAGAAAGGCAAGCTACCATCAGAGAATACTGTAAACACATCTATGCAAATAAACTAGAAAATCTAGAAAAAATGAATAAATTCCTGGACACATACACCTTCCCAAGACTAAACCAAGAAGAAGTCAAATACCTGAATAGACCAATAACAAGTTCTAAAATTGAGGTGGTAATAAGCCTACCAACCAAAAAAAGCCCAGGACCAGATGGATTCACAGCTGAATTCTGCCAGAGGTACAAAGAGGAGCTGGTACCATTCCTTCTGAAACTATTCCAATCAACAGAAAAGGAGGGACTCCTCCCTAACTCATTTTATGAAGCCAGCATCATCCTGATACTAAAACCTGACAGAGACACAACAAAAAAAGAAAATTTCAGGCCAATATCCCTGATGAACATCAATGCAAAAATCCTCAGTAAAATGCTGGTAAACCGATTCCAGCAGCACATTAAAAAGGTTATCCACCATGATCAAGTCAGCTTCATTCCTGGGATGCAAGGCTGGTTCAACATATGCAAATCAATGAGCATAATGCATCACATAAAAAGAACCAATGACAAAAACCACATGATTCTCTCAACAGATGCAGAAAAAGCCTTCAATAAAATTCAACACCCCTTCATGCTAAAAACACTCAATAAACTAGGTATTGGTAGAGTGTGTCTCAAAATAATAAGACCTATTTATGACAAATCCACAACCAATATCATACTAAATGGACAAAAGCTAGAAACATTCCCTTTGAAAACCAGCACAAGACAAGGATGCCCTCTCTCACCACTCCTATTCAACATAGTATTGGAAGTTCTAGCCAGGGCAATCAGGCAAGAGAAGGAAATAAAGGGTATTCATGTAGGAAGACAGGAAGTCAAATCATCTTTCTTTGCAGATGACATGACTGTATATTTAGAAAACCCCATTGTCTCAGCCCAAAAACTCCATAAGCTGATAAGCAACTTCATCAAAGTCTCAGAATACAAAATCCATGTGTAAAAATCACAAGCATTCCTATACACCAATAATAGAAAAAACAGAGAGACAAATCATGAGTGAACTCCCATTCACAATTGCTACAACGAGAATAAAATACCTAGGAATACAACTTACAAGCAATGTGAAGGACCTCTTCAAGGAGAACTACAAACCACTGCACAAGGAAATAAAAGAGGGCACAAACAAACGGAAAAAAACATTTCATGTTCACGGATAGGAAGAATCAATACCATGAAAATGGCCATACTGTCCAAAGTAATTTATAGATTCAATGCTATTTCCGTCAAGCTACCATTGACTTTCTTCACAGAATTAGAAAAAACTACTTTAAATTTCACAGACCACTAACCAGACTAATAAAGAAGAAAAGAGAAAAGAATCAAATAGATACAATATAAAATGAACCAAGAAAGAGTCCATATTGTCAAGACAATCCTAAGCAAAAAGAACAAAGCTGGAGGCATGATGCTACCTGACTTCAAACTATACTACAAGGCTACAGTAACCAAAACAGCATGGTACTGGTACCAAAACAGATATATAAACCAATGGAACTGAACAGAGGCCTAAGAAATAACACCACACATCTACAACCATCTGATCTTTGACAAACCTGACAAAAACAACCAATAGGGAAAGAATACCCTATTTAATAAATGATGTTGGGAAAACTGGCTAGCCATATGCAGAAAGCTGAAACTGAACCCTTTCCTTACAACTTATACAAAAATTAAATCAAGATGGATTAAAGATACAAACATAAGACCTAAAACCATAAAAACTCTAGAAGAAAACCTAGGTAATACCATTCAGGACATAGGCATGGGCAAAGACTTCATGACTAAAACACCAAAAGCAACTACAGCAAAAGCCAAAATTGACAAATGGGATCTAATTAAACTAAAGAGCTTTGCACAGCAAAATAAACTATGATCAGAGGGAACGGCAACCTACAGAATGGGAGAAAATGTTTGCAATCTATACATCTGACAAACGGATAATATCCAGAATCTACAAGTAACTTAAACAAATTTACAAGAAAAAAAACAACCCCATAAAAGTGGGCGAAAGATATGAACAGACACTTTTCAAAGGAAGACATTTATGTGGCCAACGAACATATGAAAAAAAGCTCATCATCTCTGGTCATTAGAGAAATGCAAATCAAAACCACAATGAGATATGATCTCACTCCAGTTAGAATGGTGATTATTACAAAGTCAGGAAACAATAGATGCTGCAGAGGATGTGGAGAAATAGGAACGCTTTTACACCATTGGTCAGAATGTAAATTAGTTCAACGATTGTGGATGACAGTGTGGCAATTCCTCAAGGATCTAGAACCAGAAATATCATTTGACCCAGCAATCCCTTTACTGGGTATATACCCAAAGGATTATAAATCATTCTACTATAAAGACACATGCACATGTATGTTTATTTCAGTACTGTTCACAATAGCAAAGACTTGGAACCAACCCAAATCCCATCAATGATAGACTGGATATAGAAAATGTGGCACTTACATACCATGGAATGCTATGCAGCCATAAAAAAGAATGAGTTCATGTCCTTTGCAGGGACATGGATGAAGTTGGAAACCATCATCCTCAGCCAACTAACACAGGAACAGAAAACCAAACACTGCACGTTCTCACTCATAAGTGGGAGTTTAACAATGAGAACATATGGGCACAGGGAAGGGAACATCACAACCAGGGCCTGTCAGAAGGTGGGGGACAAGGGGAGGAACAGCATTAGGAGAAAGACCTAATGTAGATGATGGATTGATGAGTGCAAACCACCATGAGACATGCATACCTATGTAAGAAACCTGCAGGTTCTGCACATGTATCCCAGAGCTTAAAGTATAACAATAAAAAAAAAATTCAGCAATAACAATGATAATAATGGTGGCTGTTACATAATAATAAATATTGTTATATATACAGATAAAAATAATAAACCGAATGTGGTAAAATATTAACAACTGGTGAAAGATATTTCACTAAGTTTAATCTTCATTCAAAATAAAATTATTTTATTTTATGTTAAGTTACGGGGTACATGTGCAGAATGTGCATGTTTGTTACATAGGTTAAACATGTGCAATGGTGATTTGCTGCACCTATCAACCCATCACCTAGGTATTAAGCCCAGCATGTTTAAAAATCATAAATTTTGAAACGTTACCAGATATAAGATCTGTCAAGATACCGAGATCCACTGTATTTCTTCCTATTGGCTACAAATAAGTATAAAACTAAGTTAAAGACATGATACCGTTCACAATAATTAAAATTTCATACATGAGAGTATGTTTAAATAAAAATATATAAAATCTATACATGGAAAACTATAAAACTTAGAAATGAAAGAATAACAAAATAAATAAGAGATACATCATTTTCATAGATTAGATGACTCAATATTATAAAGGTAAACAATTTTCCCAAATTTATCAATACTTTCAATGTTATCCTAACAAATATCAGAGTTGTGGGTGTTTTTTTTTTTTTTAATTGACGCACTGATTCAAAAATTCACAGGGAAGGGCAAAGGGCCAAGAATAGCCAAGACATTCTGGAAGAATAAAGCTGAAAGTTGTTTGGCAGATAATTTCTGCAGTAAAGCTACTGTAAATAACAAAATATTGTTTGGCCCAAGGTTAGACAAAGCAATCAATAGAACAATAATGTCTAAAAAAAATGCAACTGTATATTTATGAAAAATTAATAATATGATTTTTGCAAAAAGTACAGTAAATTTCAGTAAGAAAGTTTGCAGTGGTCTTTTAAATAAATGTTTTTGTGTCAACATTGGATAGGCACATGGCAAAAACTAAACTGTGGCTGCTAAGTCAAAACCATAAAGGAAAAAATCAGTTCCATATGGATTGCAGGCCTAAATGTGAACTGTAAAATAAAAACTTGTAGAATTTTATTTATTTATTTAGAGACAGTTTCTCTCTTGTCACCCAGACTGGAGTGCAGTGGCATGATCTCGGCTCACTGCAACCTCTGCCTCCTGAGTTCAAGCTGTTCTCCTGCCTCAGCCTCCCGAGTAGCTGGGACTAGAGGGTCGCGCCACTACGCCTGGCTAATTTTTGTATTTTTAGTAGAGATGGGGTTTTACCATGTTGGCCAGGATGGTCTCACTCTCCTGACCTTGTGATGTGCCCACCTTGGCCTCCCAAAGTGCTGGGATTACAGGCATGAGCCACCACGCCTGGCCAGCCTGTAGAATATTTTGTACCTTTGAGGAAGCAAAGATTTGTTAAACTAAACAAGTTGTAAAGAAAAATCTGAGAAAAACAGGAGCACCTGTTCACCAAAAGACTCCAGACATAGTATAAAAAGCAAGCCACAGACAATCTGACAAAAAGATCATATCAAGGTTATATAAAGTTTCTGAAATAGAAAAAAACAGAGAATCAAGCATTAAAATAGGTAAAAGACACAGACACTTTAAAAAGAGAATATTTAAAAGACATATGAAAACATTGTTGACAACACTACTCATCAAGGAAATGCAAATTAAAACTACACTCTGATAACACTAAACATGCTATACTCAACTCCAGTTGGCAAATATGTTTAGTAACTAGAGTTTGCCATTTGTGAGAACGTAAATCAGTACAACCATTTTGGTAAACTGTATGACAGCATCTACTAAAACCAAACACCCTCTAATCTATGACCCAATAATTCCACTCCTAAGTATATAATCAACAGAAATGCATGTCCAAAAATGTTCACAGCATTACCCCCAAACTGGACATTTTTATGATGCCCACCAACATGAGAATGGATTTTAAAAATGTGATTTATTAACACAAAATAATACTTTGAAGCAATACGAATGAACTATCATTTTCATAAAAAGCTCATGAAAATTGTAGACAATATATATAGAAAGGGATGTCTGTACAATATTAACACAATTTTTTGGAAAAAGATAAGTAAAGTCAAAGCAAATAATAGACTTGCAAATTTGTTTGTAACATATGGCAGAAAAATGGTTAATCTTATTTATATCACTAGCAATCATAAGCAGGCAATGATAACACTTTTAAGAAAATGAAAACTCCTTAATTAGTGGACAAAAAGTATAAACATATGAGTTATAAGCAAGATCATATAAATAGTCATTAAACATGAAGAGATGTTTACTTGAGCAGTTAGTAGAGAAAATAATGAATGCTCTTTTTTCCCATTAGATTTGAGTTGTTGGATCACTAACATGCATTCTGGGCTGGTTAGGATGTGAATTGCTACAACATTTTCTGGAAAATAATTTGATAATGCTAGGAAAACTTAAATATATAAAGTATTTAATACAAAAATACTAGTTTTAGGAAGTTATTCTATAGTACAACAAAGTATATTCACATATTTATCACAGCATGATTGAGGTAAAAATAATTAATGTAAAGGTCCTTCAATCAGAGATTAGCTCAATAATTTAGAATCCATTTATAAATGGATTCTAAATTATTATATATTATTATTCAAAATTATTATTATTCTAAATTATTATTATAGAACATAATAATATTCTATAAACAATTGACCTGGAGCAATGAACATGACATATTGGCCACCAGGAAAAAAGAAAAAAAGGAAGGAGGGAGGGAGAAATGAAAGGAAGAAAAATAATGGCAGAATTTCTGATCATAAAGGGAGGTGTGGGAAAATATAAAACAAGATATTAATACTTATTTTCAATTTTTTAAAAAAACTTAATTATTGCTTTTTTAAGGAATGTTTTTATTTAGACATTTTATTATTGCTTATCTTATTACAATGAACATACATTTCATTGTAATAGAAAAATGATGATAAATTACATTTTTAAATTTTAAAATATAGAAAGATATGAAGACAATTTACACATACACAAATACGTATAACTAATAAATTATCAAAATATTTTACACGTAGTCAAGGATATAAAATTATCACATTGATAAGTAAAGCCATTTTACTGATAAAAATGATAAAAATTAGAGCACACATAATGTTCAGTGTTGGCTAGGACATAGTGAAACGGCAGTTCTATGTATACTTGATGGTTATACCATCAGCTATTTCAAGAAAACTGATAAGAAGTATATAAAGATTTAAAAAGTTTTTATACTTTGATACAACCATTTCATTTCCAAGACTTTTCATAGCCCACCTGAATCTCAGATGAAGAAAACAATCCCAGATGATGAAAATGAAGTTCCTCAAAATATTGCATAAACTTGTAAAAAATGGAAGAATATAAAATATGCTATAAATAAGAGTATACGAAATAAATTATGGTAATGTTTTCATGGAATATTAGGCAACCACTAAAAGGTCTTATATCAAAACCAGAGGTAGTTCTATAATATCATAAATATTAAGTCAAAAACAGAATACATAACAATAAAATAACTGTTTATTCATCATTAATATCCATATATGAATTCATTCTCTCTTGTAATTATATAAAATACTAGAAGGAAATAGGTCAGAGTGTTAGTAATTTATTCTTTTTATTCTTTTTTCTTTTTTTTTTTTGAGACATAATCTCCCTCTCTCACCCAGACTGGAGTACAGTGGTGCGATCTTGGCTCACTGCAACCTCCACCTCCTGGCTTCAAACGATTCTCCTGCCTCAGCCTCCCCAAGTAGCTGGGATTACAGGTGCGTGCCACCATGCCCAGCTGATTTTTGTATTTTTAGTGGAGACAAGGTTTCACCATGTTGGCCAGGCTGGTCTTGAACTCCTGATCTCAAGTGATCCACCTGCCTCAGCCTCCCAAAGTGGTGAGATTACAGGCGTGAGCCACCGCACTGGGCCAGTAATTTATTCTTATGCATGAAGACAGGTTATTGTGTTACCTACCTTTCCTACAATAAGAATATATTGATTTTTCTTTCCTTTTTTTTTTAATTTTTTTTTTCAGATAGGGCCTCACTCTGTTGCCCAGTGTGGATCAAAGATAATAACTGCGGACAGATAAGGCAATAATCATGCCTGGGCACTTATAGAAGAGACTGAGGACTTGGCCCAGTTTTTATCCCAGCAAAAGGGTAGAGGGTTCTGACCTAGTCACAGAAGTTTCCCTGAGCTAAAAGTGGCTAAAATGAAATCTGTTCACAGTCTCCCTTAAAGCTAGTCTCAGAAATTTCCCAGGGAAGTTATCAGTTCTTGCCCTGAGAAATTCCATCAGTCTTTAAGCAAAAGGAATATCTTCTCTCTAAATAAAGAAGCATGAATTTAAGGAGAGAATTGGCACATGTTTATTTATCATTCCTCTCTGTGGCTTCTTTGGAGAGAACCATGGCCACGATCTATTACCAACCTCTATTCAGGGATTTTCCAGAGTTTTTCCAAGCATTGCCCATAACATAATACTGTATGTGGGAGTGTGGGAGTTAAAAAAAAAAATACGGAATATGAAACCCAAATATTTTAGGGCTTAGAGACAGGGAAATATCATGTCTAGCTCAACCAGATCAGAATAAGTCTCCCTGATTGAGAAGCATTTAGTTTAAAAATAGAGAGAAAGAAATTAGAGAAAAGTAGGTTAAGAGAACGTTCCCATAGGATAAGGGAGGGTTGTGCTGATGTGAACTTGGTTAGAGATAGTGGGATGGAGATGAAGGTAGGAGGTCCAAAGATGCCAGTAATATAGAGTAAAATACTAGACAACCGACTGGCATGTGGAGGGTCAGAGAGAGATAAAAGATAAAGATTCTACCCAGGCCTGTGGTCAGAGTGGCTGGAACAATTGATAATGCTATTAAAATAAAGAGCGAAATCCCTTTTTTTGAGACAAAAAGTATTGGACTTGTTATCTTTCAGGCACTAGTCAGATATGCTTATAGGGCTATATGGTAAGCAACCACATGTAAGGGATGAAATGGTCAAAGCCAATAATAGCAATGCCCAGCTTTTATGAAACACTTTATATTCTTCCAAGCCTTAGCTTGATTTGATGTTCACACTAACCCTATTAGGCAATCAAGAAACTTGCGCTGTACTTACTGTCAATTTAAATTTTGAAATGAGCCACCATGATAAGAAATATTACATTGTGCATAGCAGGGCTGGAAACTTGGAGATGCTGGATACATTTAGTACATTTATGCCAGAAGAGCCTAACTATCTTATCAATTGAGATATCACTGAGATAATATGAATGGATTCCAGACTACTCTAAAGAGAACAAGAGTTATTTGGTTCATATTTATTTGGTATAGATTATTTAAATGAAAATTAAATGTAGTTATCAGGGGCTGGGGGGAGGATGGGGAAACGTTAGTCAAAGGGTACAAAGTTTCAGTTAGACGGGAGGTATACATTTTTTAGATCTATTGCACAGCAAGGTGACCATAGTTAATAATAATGTGTTGTATATTTCAAAATTGCTGAGCATAAATCTCAAATGTACCACCAAAAAAAGAGAGGTGAAGTGATTGATATGTTAATTTGCTTCATTGAATGATTCCATGTTGTATACATATATCAAAAACATCACATTGTACCCCATAAATATAAACAAGTATGATTTGTTGATTAAAAATACTATTTATTAAAAAAGAAAAACATTGGCCATTTTCTCTTCAAGCTGTTCAACCTTATTAACCCATTCATAATCAATGCGTTTATTCGAACTTCTAGTATATCAGTGTGTTAACCATGTCTTTTCTTTTTTGATGCTTTGACAATTTGGGTCTTCTTGACCCTGAAGGGATTGCTCATCCCGGGATTAGTGAATTCCTAGAGATAGCAAAGCACCAGCCTGCAAGAGTGTCTTTCACATGCAAGCCAACCAGTCCAAAGCGCATACCCCCACACCTTTTTTATGGGGCTCTTACACACCTTGCCCTAATCAACCCAGGGCCAGGTACAAAACAACTAGAAACTGCCCCCTGTGCTCCAGGTCCCACTGAAGTTATTCAAAGTAGTTAATTCTAAACCTGCTTACCCTGCCTCTCCTGTTTCTTCCTACAAAGACCACAGCAATGGCTCTTGACCATGAACCCTACCCAAGGCTCCTCCTGACCAACTCTGGTGCTTTCCTGTGTGGCTCCCATGGGATCTGTGAGTATAACTGTCTCTTCAATGGCAGTTGTCCCTTGATCTGTTGGCCTTACCATACCTAAATCATAAGAAAATCTACATTGTAAAGCAACCGTTAGAAAAAGAGGTCTGAAATAATTAAGAAAACTGAATGTGAACAGATTCCCATGTGACTTGAAGAGCATAGCCATCTTTAAAACAAAACACACCAAAACTGTCAAGGTGACAAGTATAATGACTGACAGGAGAGACATTTTTTTAAAAAGTGTCTCTCATATAAACATTATGTAGAAAACCAGATTATTTCAACATTGTCGATTCATCAAAATGAACGTATTAAAATTTTTAATAGTCTTTAAATTATTTTCTAATACTAAATATTTTATTTTTAAATAATTTTGTCTTTGGACCTTGATATACATATATGCATAATATCACAAAAAGATCATCACACCAATAATCATCACTTTTCACATTTTAACTTTTCTGTATGTATCTCTTTACTTATATAGTTTGTATATAATAAAATTATATTGCATATAACACTGTATAATGAGAAAATTTTTTCCATTAATGCTATATTTCAATGTGGACAAACTCTGGGCAGCAGGCAAACCTGGGCTACTGCTTACATTTTTAAATAAAATTTAATCAGGACACAGCCATGCTCACTCATACCTGCATTGTCAATGGCTACTTTACCACAACGGTAGAGCTGAATGGTTGCAACAGATAACAGATGGCCTACAAAGCCTAAACTTACTAATTGGTCTTTTATGAAAAAAATTTTATCAACTCTGATATAGTACGTACATTTTTCATGTTACTTCAATATAATATAATATGATAGAAAAGTTTAAATTGTACAGTAATTTATTACAAGTACATATTACAATTGAATAAATCAGGTGCCAATTCTTGGATCAGAATGTTGGATTCACAATTCTCAGAAATAAACATTTTCTATTTGTTTTTAGATTATGATGTTTTAAGGAAGTCTAAAAGGAGTACTTCTTAAATAATATATTTAAGCATTGTTAAACTTTAAACTGTAATTAAAAAGCAAAATAATGATTTTGTGTATTAGGACTTAAAAGTCCATGGCACTTTCAGAGTATGTAACGATAGCACAGCCAACATTAAGCATGAAATAGAGAAGTCATTTCTACACACACAAGTACTCAAAATGCCCATGTTCTGCTCGACCACATGTATTCTCTCTGCTTGTTGTCTATTTAAAAAAAAAGCCAGTACAGCATATGAATAGTTCCTAAACTCTTACATAAATGTCCCTCACATTTTTGTACCAATTTGATAAGGTAGAACACATTCAAGAAGGAGGAGTATGGGAGGAGGAGGAGGAAGAGGAGAGTAGGAGACTAACATTCTTGTGCTCTATGTAATTCTTTCTCAAAAGATCTGTCAATGACTATGTTAATAAAAACTTGAATATGTGGGATGGCATATGGAAAGACTGAAGCTCTCACAGAAGAACCCAGTTCACTTCAAATTAGACTCTCGTCTCAGCTCTGCAGAATGAAATCAAGAATGACAAGAATAAAAGACAATAATGGGAGGTACACCAAGAAGACCTTTATACTATATTAATAGTAATAAGATACCTGGGATTATGCTTATTTTTTAAATGAACTACATGTAATAAACATTGAGTTTTAGTTTGCCATGTTTGGATAAATTTACTTATTACTGAGACTTCCTAACATGTAAAATAACTTCAGACTGATGAAAATAATTTTAGTATAAAACAAAAATATGTCATATCACATTATATTGAAACAAATTACTGCCTATGTGCCTCTCTTCCACATCCAGATTTTGATGAGTTATCTTAGCTTTATAACTTCTTATAAAACTTCTAGGCCAGGCACGGTGGCTCACACCTGTAATCCCAGGACTTTGGGAGGCCGAGGCAGGTGAATCACCTGAAGTCAGGAGTTCGAAACCATCCTGGCCAACATGGCGAAACCCTGTTTCTACCAAAAATACAAAAATTAGCCGGGCACGGTAGTGGGTGCCTGTAGTCCCAGCTACTCAGGAGGCTAAGGCAAGATAATCGCTTGAACCTGGGAGGCAGAGGTTGCAGTGAGCCGAGATGGCGCCAGTATACTCCAGTCTGGACAATAGACAGTAGATTTCAAAAAAAAAAAACTTCTATATGATTTTGTTATTGAAATTAGTAATGCAAGAGTAATATAATAAGAGTAAAGAAGGAAGAGTCTACAGAGGTATGCATAAGCTGGGCAGGAGAGAGATAATCAAGGTTATTGATGAAAGAACAAGATGTGAGTGATTTTAAGCAGTATCTACATCATTACAGCTAAGATTATGGAATCATTTCTAATCAGCTGGTCAATTAACTTAATACCCTTGAGACTTGTTCATGATCTGTTTAAAATCTCACTTTGAAAATCACAACATCTTAAGTTTATTGGTAAATGCAAAGATAAGTAGGCATTATTTGTTTTTGTTATATACAATTAAGTAAATATAATCAATAAATGAATCAATAGAAAAGAACAAGACTAAAGTTTTACTTTCTTTTCTCTGCCTCTGCTGATTTTCTTTTTTATCTTTGTTTAATTTTGCCAATAATTAGGAGACAAGGTAAATTCAGGACAGGAATGATTCTGTAAAACCATGCTTCTGGTTTATATTATCTGACATACTTTTTTAATCCATCACAAGATGTGCTTCAAACTGACGCAGACAGCATTACCAAAGAGGACAGCTGAGGTTAGACTACTCACAAACAATTATAAACAAATGAATTGTTTACTTAATTTGTAATGTTCGAGAAGTCAATTATGCTCCAATTTTCAAAGCCCTGCAAGCACCCAACCAATTTGCCACCAGATTCCTTTCCTTACGCAGATCACAGGTTCGTACTGCAACTCACTACTGTCTCAGAACTAAAGCTTTCCTGTTTCTCATTTGTTATGTTCCACCAATGTCAAAGAGAGCACAACAGTCATGAACTTATCAATAAATCACGTTAATGTCAGGCTTCAATTGTGTGGTAATGTCCTGGGAAAATGAAGCCAGGGCTAAGTAAATAAGTCTAGCTGTGTTATTATTTCAGAGGTGGAAGAATCCATTTTACATAAGCACACTAAATGGATAAGAACTAGATTGTCCCCACTTCCAGAATACGCTTCCTGGTATACGAAGAGAAGCATTACTCTTAACAGGTTATTTAATGTCACTTTAAGTGCTCTTTTGACCTGAAAGAAACACAAGTCCAGTTATTTCTTAAGGATGAGAGTGGGTGAGCTTCCAAGATGGGTTTGGAGATATTAGAGGTGCAGTTAATATTAAGGTCTCCTTGCCTCTGACTTTTCATAATCTTACTTTAGATACTACTGCATTCTTTTTACTCTAGATTTTACTATTAATAGAACATATCATTCTTAAAAAATAAATTTGCCAGTTGAAAAATAATTCAAGTGTTAAAGTCAAATAAAGGAAATGCTAAGGTTAATAAGGTTCTTCCAAGGTTCCTTTCTGCCACCATCTGCCCCTGCCAAAATCCCAGACCTCAAGGGAAACCATTCAACAGATGAGCATAAAAAATGCCAAAACTTCAGGGGCATACACAGGCATAGCATATATTTTTAAATATGTCAGTAAAAACTATACCATCCTGTTAGATTACTTTAAGAAATTTACTTCTCCATATAGCACAAGTGATACCTATAGAGCCACCTCACATTCTTTAACAGCAATGTAAGGTTTTTGGTGTGGGTATAATGTGATCTATTTAATCAATCCTCCATAAAGTATAACGTATTTTATACTATTTCTCATTCTTTAATTCTACAAATGTGCTACAATGAATATCTTGGTACACATTAGCTGGCGTAGTATTTATTAGAAATCACTTAGTGTTTACTATCCTCCAGGCACTGTTACAAGTCCTTTAATCATTCAATTCTCATAAGAAGTGTTTGAATTCAGTACTTTTATTATCTCTTACGTGGAATTAGGAAAAAAAAAGGAGACATAGAAAAAGCAACTTTTCCATGTAGCTATTAAGTGACAATGCTGGTTTCAAACTGAAGCTATCAAGCTCCAAAATCAAAACTCTTAACAACTGCACTGTACTGCCTAAAGTGCCTTTGCTTTGGATGAAGGTCCAAAATTAAAAAACTCACCTCTGTGTTGTTCTGAATGTGCTTAGATCTTTAATTACCAGCCTGTTTCTGGATTAAACGTTTCACCTTGACACCAAGCTTAAATGGACAAATCATTCTCTTGACTGTATTCCAGTTCTTTGTTCTCAGCCCAGTTGTGGTTCCCTCACTCTAGAATTCTGATGTGCTTCTGTGATTTAAGCCCACTCATAGCTTTGGCTTGAAAATAAAATAACTTGATCACAGTTAGCAGTATAAAAATGTGTAAGGAGTCAGTGTCAGTTATGATACTTGGGAAAAACATGAATGTTTAGGACACTGAAGAATACCTTTGCTCAGAATCAATGGCCTGAGCTTAATGTGTGGGTTTGTGACCTTGAAATTTAATTTCCTATCCATATGATCAAGAAATTTACCAAAATTATCCCTCAGATATCTTTCAGCCCTAAAATTTAGCGATAAGTCCCTATGTTTCCTGATTCCTGATTCAGATGTCAGCTATGTAGTTTGTAGGGTTTTCCTGATCTTATGAGTCTGAACCGTCATCACCTCAGCTATTATGAACATCAAAACGAGCAATGTGAACAAACCATCAGTTCTAACTTTTACTGATCTGGCTGAACCAGAGTAAATGGATCAGCAGTCTTTTCTTCCTCGACTTAATGTTCTTGAGGATGTTACTCAAAAACATTCATGTAAAATGGAGCCATAAGGAAAAAATAATTCCTGGCATGGCATTTTAGGATTTTTTTGTTATAAATTTTGGGGGAAAATGTGTTTGATGTATAAGATGAAAGTTTCTCCTGCATTTGTGCAGGAGAGCTTAGGCTCTTGGGCCAGAGACCAGACATTGAGGATGGGGATCAACCAGGTTTTCAGACTATGCAGTATGAAAGGTAGGCAGCTGTGAAAAGCATTGAAGAGGAACTAAAAAAGAGTTCACATGAAATGGCATACCAAAAGAAACAGACATTTTTAAGGGGAATTTACAGCCTTGCCCGAGGGTCAAAATAATGTATTGGTCAATCTAGACAGAAGCTGTTTCTTAAAGTGAAATTTTAAGTATTATATGACAGATGGATTATAGGAAATAAAATTAAGGAAGAAAAAGGTACTGCAATTAAGGATTCATTTTTTAAATTCAAATCCCAACTCATGTTAGTTGTGTGAGCACAGAAAAACCGCTTAACATCTGTGAGCCTCCATCTCAAACTTACGAAAGGGAGCTATTGGTTTCTACCTTGTAGATCTTTTGTGAGTATAAGCTGAGTTAACATATTTGTAAAAGATTTCTAAACTGTGAGTATCAAGTAAATATATAGATAGTTCTTGTTATCATGATTGTATCACAATTTCTCAAAGTAGGGCTCCATCTGCATGAATATTGGTGACTAGGATACTTTCCTACTGTTCTTGGTCTTTTACCTTTGTCCACTCCAAATAAGTGACACGCTACAGCTGGCACATAAGTGGCTACCGAAGGGAAAATGTAATTAATTCCATTTATTCCTTGGTTATTCTCAACTAGCTGTTCTTCTCATAGATTTCAAGACCTGATCCCAGCTCCTTCCATTTTTATAAGCCATTCTTTGAATTACTAGAACATGACTTTTATAATTAAATCCTCTACGTTTTATTTTCCTGGAATTTCTGCTTCAGCCTTTGTCATAAATAATTATTGGGGGAGATGGATTCCTATAAGTTCTGAAGTCATAAAGTCCAACAATTAGCAATCTATATATTTTCTCAAGAAAGGTGCAACCATTTCATGTTATTGGCTTATAAATGAGCAACATCCACAGAGGTTGCATAGAAAAAATTTTAATTTTAGAAACCAAAGTACAGACATTGCATTTTTTTAAGAAAAAGAGGACATTCACAACAATAATATACATATCAAGGCTATTTCTGTCATATTTATTCTAACACATTTCAACAAGATGAATGGTCCCACATTGCCTCTCCTGGAACCAGCACTAGGCCAGCTGCCTCAGAGTCACCTTGAGAGCTTTGAGAAGATAATTCTTCAGCCTTTCTATTAAATTATTAAATGATAACCACTGAGTATGGGATTCAGGATTCAAAGTATTTTTTAAAGTTTTCCAGGTTTGAGCATATTCTGATGCCAAGCCAAGTTTGGGTGCCACCTTTGAGTGCCAAACTTGATGATATACATGTGTACATGTAGCCATGGATTTGACTTCCTAATTCTAGGTATTCCCTTCTCTCTTCGTGTTAGGTAGCTGTGAAGGATTAACCTTTTCAACTGTATAGCTCCATAACGTGGTACAACAAGTGGCATGTGACACTTACTTGATGCATCATTCAGTGCACAAAGACTGAATTCTGCTGAATTTTATCCCAGCATTATTTGAGAACAAAACTCAGAGTAATATAAGAAAAGACAGGGCAATTGAAAAATACAACTGAGACTGAATACATCTTCCATTGTTATTATCTGAACAACTGAATTTCTGCAGCTAATCAAATTGATTTGCTGTAATGTTCCATTGAAATAAAAAGTAGATAAAAGGAAAATATTAGGATTAATGGAAAATCATGTACATCTTTGTATGTCAGAGAGAATAAGACTTTCAGATAATCTAAGAAAAAATTTGGTCTGTGAATAGAATCATTCAAAGATACACTAAAGAAAAGTTAAATTTTTTAATTTCTGTGAAATCAAAAACAAATTTACTATTTGAGCTACAGTGACTCTCATAAAATAAATTGAGCTGTATAATTTCACTTTAGAAATGGTGCTTTGGCGACAGATTTTCTTAAAATGTCCCATTTCTCTTTCTGATCATTTTGACCATAAAAATGTTTTGTATGCAAATAAATTCTAGTTGTAGGTCACTCAATCTTTACTCTCTAACATTGGAACAACTCAATTAGGTTTCATAAATTGGTAAAAGAGGAATAGAATCAAATACACTCATACCTGATAAAATGTAAATACGCATTGGTTTTATTAATTAAAGCACCAATTTGTTAAATATCCTGCTCTTCTTCCATATACATGGCTTCTTTTTTTAGGTCACAGAGCAATTTTATTGCTTTTCTCCTTAGAGAACCTTGACATCTACCACTTCTCAAAGTTAAATCCATTTTCTCTTGGCTCGCTGCAACCTCTGCCTCCCAGGTTCAACCACCTCTCCTGCCTCAGCCTCCCAAGTAGCTGAGATTACAAGTGCCTGCCACCATGCCTGGCTAATTTTTGTATTTTTGGTAGAGACGGGGTTTCGCCATGTTGGCTAAGCTGGTCTCGAACTCTTGACCTCAAGTGATCCACCCTCTCCGGCCTCCTGAAGTGCTGGGGTTATAGGCGTGAGCCACTGTGCCCGGCCCATTTTCTCTTTTCTTAAAGAATATGTGTTAGATTTTGTAAAGTGCTGATTTTATTTACCAGATAGCACAAAATCCAGTACACGGTAGGTACTTAACAAATGTTTTTGAATAAATTAATAGCTTAAGGTTTTCAACAAGCAGAGCTCGAAGAAAAAAAAAATGTTTAGTCAAAATGAAACAATTTTATTCTAGAACTCATTTCCCAAACACTGAAACAAGAACACAGGAAAATTCCTTAGTACTCAACTAACGGTGAATGATATGACTCCCAAGATATACAGTCGTCTCTCCTTACGAAGCATCTTGTTAATTACTAGAGGAAAACTTATTAGAGGCCAATTACTAGACTATAACACAAGATTAAAATAGATCTACCCATAAATGGTAGAAAGAAAATACTTCTTGATTTCTTCAGTTTGATTTCATCAGTGTGAGATTATAAAGATGACTCCAAATCCCTCCTTGCATCCCCCTTGTGTTATGTGTCATTGCAGAGCCTTCTATGAAAAGGTCAAATCTGTTTCTCACTCCTTGAGCCTGAGTTGGCTAAGTGGCCTCCCTTGTCCGGTGGGGCATTAGCCAGCCTGTCACAAACAGGGGACTCAAAAATGCTTGTATATTGGAGTTCACCCTCTCTTACTGATCTTGGAAACCCTAAAACTACTGCTGTGTGGACAAGACTGGAGTGGCCAGATAGATGCTAAAAGACACTTAGAGAGTTACTCTCATAACCCTAGCTATCATTGCAGTTGAGAGAAAGACAACTGGTACATTATTGGCCTATCAACTGTCATTTAAGTGCAGAACCATAAATGATTACAAACAAAGAACAGCCAACAAAAGCCAGCCCAAATTGCCGACACTCAAAGTTGTGAGCTAAATATCTTAAAGCCATTAACTTTTGGAGCAATGTGTTAGGGCAGCAAAAACTAACTTATACAAGGAGATAAAATGAAATTCAAGATATTTTTTAAATTTCCCTTTTGATTTCTTCTTTGACCTAGTAGTTCTTCTGAAGCGTGTTGTTTAATTTTCCCATATTTGTCTCTTTTTTCTTAGTTTCCCTCTTGTTATTCATAATTTTGTGGTCAGAAAAGATTGATATGATTTCAATCTTCTTAAATTTGTTAAGACTCGTTTTGCAGCCTAACATATGATATAGCCTGGAGAATGTTTCCTGTGTACTTAGGAAGAATGTTTATTCTGCTACTATTGGGTGGAAGAGTCTATATAGTTCCATTCGGTCTAAAGTGGTGCCATATTGATTTTCTGTCTGGATGGTCTATCTGTTATTGAAAGTGGTATGTCAAAGTCCTCTACTATTATTGTGTTGCTGTGTATTTCTTCCTTCCCAGATCTGTTAATATTTGCTTTAGATATTTAGGTCCTCTGATGGTGGGTACATATATATTTACAATTGTTACATCCTCTTCACAGAGTTTTTATGGTACTTTTGATGGAGATAAGTTATTAGATTTAATATAATCAAAATTCCCCAACATGTTTTTTGTGTCATGTTTAAGAAATTTGTCAGTAACAAAATCCATAAAAGCATTATCTTATGTTATCCTATAAAACCTCTATGTGTTTGACATTTAGACCCTTCATCCACCTAGAATTAATTTTTTTTACAATAGTTATGTTCTTTACTGATCAGTGTGTATATGCTACTCACTATGTTCTCTTATTACTCATTTTACAAGAGCCCATTCAAACATTATCTACTTAGTGAATCCTTCCACCAAGTCACAGTTTACGAATTTATTCTTGATGCTTTTCATACTAGGGTGTAATCCAACAATGATTTTTGAGAACAAATATGTTCTGGGTACTAGACTAAATTCTGGAGACACAAACAAGAGTAAGTTACAGCTTTTGCCTTCAGGATTTCATTGCTCTCTTCAAGGATTTTTTCCTTTTCTCTTCTCCTCTTTTTTGGTGCCTTGGGCCCTCTGGGCACTCTGTTGAAGTCTATGAATTATCTTTTTATCTTTTTAAAATACTATTTTATATTTGTAATGATTAAACAAACAATACAGCAAAGGAATCCTATGTATTAGAATAGTTGTCAAAGTGCTAAAAATTGTAATACCATAATACATGAGTTTCTTAATAGTCACATGAATTGACAAGGTCTGGTGAAATAGAATAACTACTATAATTTTGGGATACTAGTGAACTCAATATTTTTACATAATTGAAATAATCATAATATGATATAAAATACCATATTTATTGGTGACAATGTCACAGTATTAGTATTGCTAATATTACTGTGGTAAGTTTCCTGCAATCATAACTGAAGATAATGCTAAATTTTAGTTCAATATTAGTGAAACTAAAGATACCATTTTTTCCTATTCAAGTGTGTGATCTCTATATTCTGTGGCCTCAGGTTATGAACCCCTGGTATTCTGGAGCAATTTGAAACATTTGTTATTATCGGCTGCAGTAAAATATAACTTTGACGTCACATTATATCTATCTATCTATCTATCCCTATATATATAGTATATTATCCTTCAATAACCAAATCTATAAATGTATTATCTTATGTTATCCTGTAAAACCTCTATGCCTTTGACATTTAGACACTTCATCTACCTAGAATTGATTTTTTTAATAACAGTCATGTTCATATGTATCATTTAAACCATCAACAATTACCCTTCCTATATGTAGTGCAGTCTGTTTTTCCATGTTATTCCACTTCACTTTAAAAAATTCAGATGGGATCCCCAAAACTTATCTCACAATTTACTAATAGATTATATGAAGTTTGAATAACACTGGTCTAGTGGAAATGCTATGGTTCATCCTTATGTTATTTTTTTAAAAAAAAGAGTTTCTTCTTCCATTATATCGATTGTTTTTTAAAAAACTCATAGAGTTTCCCCTTTTGTATTGTAATTATGGGTTTTCATCTTTGTTGCATTGAACCATAACATATTCATTGACTATTTCATTTTCATTATTCCTTTAACTTAATGGCCTGATAAAGATTGAGTCAAAACCTGTAATATAGCATCCTCATCTCATGTTATCAGATCCACACAGAGCAGGCACATTAGCCAAGTTGTTAGCTGCCCAAATGTGATTTGGCTCAGGAAATGTGCATTAGTCACACATTTCCCACAATCATCTACCACATGGAATAGAATCTTCATCTCTTTCAGAGTTGCTCCCTACTGTTAACCAACCCGAGAGACCAAGTATATCTAGTCTTTCTGGAGGACATTTGAATTATCCCATGACCCCTTCATCCCACAAAAAAATGAAGTCTTGTTTCATGATCCTCATTAGGCTCTGAGCTCATTTGCCAAAGTGGGATTGTGTATACACTAAGATTTCCGAGTTTTAACGCATAGGTATCTTAGGAAAAGAGCTGCTCCAGAGTCATGAGGGTGAATTTAGTCTTTCAGCCCCCACAACCTTCCAATACTATTCTCATCTCTCTCCCCTGCTTAATGGTAGTCTTTTCTCTTTCTTCATGTAGTATCCTTCTTCACCATTTATGCTTCTTTTTTCCCCATCTTGTCTTTCTAAAATTTACTCATACTAAGTTATCCCCTTTAAAATGCAAATACTCTTACTAAAAGAAACACAACTGTGGAATTTCAAGCATAAGAAGGCAGTTGGAACATTTAGGAAGGCAGAAGGTGAGCTCATGAAGAGGTTTTGGACAGATTTGCATTACACATTGAAAACATAAATCTCAGGTTCCATTACACATATTGAGAGCAAAAGTTACTTGTCAAGAGAAGCAAATAAATCTCACTGGCTTGGATATTATATTATAGTTTTTCATAATTTAAATTAGAAATCTCTTTAATGTGAGGATTTGTTAGTTAAAAGAAAACAATATAGCCGGGTATGGTGGCTCATGCCTGTAATCCCAGCATTTTGGGAGGCTGAGCAGGAAGATCACTTGAAGCAAGGAGTTTGAGGCCAGCCTGGGCAACATGGTGAAATCCTGTCTCTGCTAAAAATACAAAAAAATTGGCAGGGCACAGTGACTCACGCCTATAATCCCGGCTACTCTGCAGGCTCAGGTGGAAGAATTGCTTGAACCTGGGAGGTGGAGGTTGCAGTGAGCTGAGATGCCACCACATCACTCCAAAGTGAGACCTTGTCAAAAAAAAAAAAGAAAAGAAAGAAAACAATGTGATTTTTTATTACTGAGTAGATTTGCCTCTCTTGCCTGCAACTAGAAGGTTTTATAAGAACAAATACATTTTAAATATGCTAACTGGGAAGAACATTTTAGATGAGGGAAAATTTAAACTTTCAAAAACTTCAGCATAAAAATACAAAGACTTTCTTCTTTTGGGAAACTTATATTAAAGAAAAATTGCTAAGTAATCCAAAATTTTTTAAAATTAGGCTCTTGTTTGTATGTATGTATTAAAAGTTAATTTATTTAATATATATTTATAAAGTACCAACTAAGTATCAGGAATTTTTCTAAACACTAAAGATACAGCAGGGAACAAGACTGATATTTTACCAGCACTTGCTCTAGTTGGGTGGCAGAGGAAATAAATGTATATATATATATATATATATATATTTCAATGTATATATTTGAAATGGAAGATCAATTCCAGGTAGTAAACAATACAGGAAAAAGTTATTTTAAGGATGGGAAAATACAGGTTCTCCAACAGACATAACCATATGAATGAAATTAAATAGTCGTGCCTTTACAATAAATTTGTATTGATTTTCTCATGATTTCTAAAATAAGTTCATTGTAGAAAAGATGGAAATGTATCAAGAGTAAAAATGTCAATATCATGGCTAATCTTTACTGAGAATTGCAGCATATGCTTTTATTATAGTGTCTGATTTAATTTTCAAAAACATCCATTGAAATAAATATATTTACTATCCTCATTTTGTACACAAGAAAACTGAGACATGGATGATATAACAAAGTCTACATATATTGAATGGCAGCTTTTGAAATAGAAACAAGGTCTATTTATTATATGTCTCTAAGCCCATGCCATTACCATTACACTATTGTGGTAGGCCAGAAAAACTCTCCAAATGTGTCTCTGCCCTAGTCCATGGATCCTGTGAGTATGTTATGTGAATGGAGGAAGAGACTTTCCAGATGGAATTAAGGTTGCTAATCAGTGGCATTTAACAGGTTCATGGATTATCCAAGTGGATCCAATCTAATTTCCTCAAGGCCTAAAAAGCAGAGAAGTTTTACCAGCTGGATTCAGTCAGAGAGATGCCATGGAATAAAAAGTCAGGAAAGATGTAAATCATGAGACCTCACCTACTGTTGCTGGATGTGAAGATGAAAGTAGCCATGAGGCAGGAAGTGTGGCAGTCTTTCGAAGTTGAGAACAACCATGGCCGACAGCCAGCAAGGAAACAGGGACCTCGGTCCTACAGCCACAAGAAGCTGAATTCTTTCAACAACCTAAACAAGCCTAAAGTAGATTCTTCTTCAGAGCCTTCACGTAAGAGCCCTAGCTGACTAGCACCTTGATTTTGGCATTATGGAACCCAGAGCAGAGAAACAAGCTGGGCCTCCTAGAGTTCTGACTATGGAACTGTGAGATAAATTTGTGCTGTTCTAAGCTATTAAATTTGTGGTAATTTGTTATAGCAACAGTACATAATAAATGTGCTACTCCCCTTAAAGAAGCAAAAAAAATCTCTAATCCTGCCACCGAGAGATAATTACTATAAGCATTTGAGTGCATATAGGTTTACCCCTTCTTTTGTCTATATATAGATATATTGTTTTAAGTTTTAGATTATGCTGAACATACTATTTTTAACATCCTTTCTTTTAAACCCAACATTTCATGATGAAACTCTTCCCATGTTTTGAAAGTCTTCTAAAGGAATTTTAATAGCTAATGCTATTCCACTGAAGTTATACCACAGTTTAATACCCTACTTTGAATATTTGTTTCCATTATTTTATTAATATTCACATAAGCTAGATATCTAATAGGGCCTCTTGCCTGCTGAGGTTTAGATAGGTTTTCTTGAAGACACTATTTCCACAGCCCAAAAGAACTGAAATCTCATGAAACACTTAGGCACTTGCAGCTCAAAAGTAGCATCCATTTTCTCATGCTATTTCTGGGACATATCACTCTTATTCTGATAAAAGAATTATTTTTAAGTTATCCAGAATAAATTTTCTGCCACTAAATCATTAATGACTAATTAAAACTTTATGAAGAAATTTTGTATGTGAACCTATATAGACAATGGGGTCAATTTCCTTCTACATTTTTTTTATCAGTTAACATGATTGACCTTTCCTTAACTGAAAATGGAAGTCAAAACTACTGATTAATTTTTTTTACTGTTTCTTAGCATTGCAATAAATATTCTTATACATATGTCTTTATACATGTTATTATTTCCTTAAGCTAAAAGACTTTGATCTGGAATACCAAACCCAAAAGTATACACATTTATAGCTTTTTATTCTTCTTCATAATAACCCAGTTCTTTTGACAAATGTATGTTCAAATACAAATCAAATGCTAGAAACTTTATTGGAAATATATTTGTATTAAAAGTCAAAGGAAGGCTGGGCACGATGGCTCACGCCTGTAATCCCAACACTTTGGGAGGCCTAGGCGGGCGGATCATGAGGTCAGGAGATTGAGACCATCTTGGCCAACATGGTGAAACCCCGTCTCTACTAAAATACAAAAAATTAGCCAAGTGTGGTGGTGCATGCCTGTAGTTCCAGCTACTCAGGAGGCTGAGGCAGGAGAATCGCTTGAACCAGGGAGGCGCAGGTTGCAGTGAGCTGAGATCGCACCATTGCACTCCAGCCTGGCGACAGAGCAAGACTCTGTCTCAAAAACAAAACAATAAGTCAAAAGAATATGTTTTTCTTTCATATCTGCAAATAGTTAAGTTTCTTGGTTTTGGCTTCATATTTTTCCTCAGATATAAAATGATGGTCTTGGTTATAAAGGATCATATTATGTAATGCTTTAGAAAAGCAAGCTGAGGATTTTCTGGTCTAAGCAGTATATTATAACAACCATCTAGGATTAAATATATTTCTTTAAACAGCTGCCAATGTCATGTTGAGTCTGAATTATTCAGGGAGAAATTACAAATGTGCCTCTACTGAACCTCTTATCTTATTACAGCATATTTCCTTCACAAATGTTTACCGTGCAGGAAATAGAAGGGTTGGACCTATTAGAAAACTTTGTGCATTGCTCATTTCCCTAATTATTAATGAGTATTGTTCTCCTAGCATCACAAATTCATTTCTGAACTCGTAATTAAATGACTAATACCTATAAGGTTCTGTATCCAGTAAAGGAAATAACCAAATAATTTTCTACATTTGATAGCTTTTGGGTTTATTAAAAGCACATGACCTCATTCTTTCTGAGCCAATATCAGGGTGCCTTAGAGAGAAGTGGTGTGAAAAAAACTTGTCATTTTTTTGTTAAAATGGATTTCAAATATGATGCACCAAAATTTACCTTTCTTAAAAGAAACCTTGGTAACTAAAGCCAGTTTTTATTAATTGAAAAAGGAAATTTCTAATTTAAGAAAATTAATGGCTTGATAAGTACATGGAGAAATTTCTTACATATAAGTTAAGATTCAGTCATTTCTCTGCTCTCATAAACAGTTATAATAGCTAATTATTTCCACCATTTCCAAAGAATTGAGAATTTATTTGTTTCTTAATAGAGGATTATCTTCATTGGAATATTCTCACAGATGCAGTATTTTTTTTTCTTACAGTGTTCTTATGGGAAAAAATTCTTACTTATGCTGGGTGTGTTTTTAGGTGACGGAAATTCTAGGTGTTAAAAATCCTGGTGACTCTGTAATTATAATGCATAAATTCCAATTGAAATTGTGCATTTGGTTTGATTCTTGGATAAAACCAGAGCTTTACTCTCAGAGAATATGCTTCTTACTGATTTTGCATTTATGGATCCTGAGTAAGGGAAGCATGTTCTAAAATCATGGTTCTCCAGCTTTTGGAGGTGTCAGAATCTCCTGGGAAGCTTGGTAAAAATATAAAGGTCTGGGTCCTATCTGAACCCAGTGAATCCGTGGCTCCAATTCTCCTGTTGATTCTGTTATACACCAAGTTGGAAAACCACTTTTCTAAAATCCTATTTTAAAGTTTTTTCTTCCCCCTTTAGTGTGTGTATGAAAAAACCGAGGACTTTAATAAAATACAGATTCTGACTCAGAGTGGAGCTGGAGTGAAGTCTTAACAATCTATACTGTTGCCAGCTACCAAAGTCCTACCTATGCTCTGATCCATAGTCCATATTTTGAGTAGCAAGGCAGAGTCCAAGGGAATGGCTTATATTACTTTTCCTACAATATCTTCCTCAGGCCAGTATGAATAAGTTTCCCACTTCCAGCAGCACTTGCCTAGGAGATATCAAAACTGACTTTTGTATTTTATCACAGCTGGCTCTAAATAGCTTGATATTTTCCTGAACTTTGAGTGACCTGGATGCCAGATCTTTGCTGAACCTAATTGAAGACACTATTATGAAAAATGAACAATGAGACTATTTTAGCCAAGTGTACACAGACCTATGGACTCACTCTGTCCTCTCCAGAGTGCTGGTTTTCCATGCTTAGTATAATTATGAACTCCTTCTCTGTAGCATATAAAAACCTCTGACTTTTCCCCTTCAGCAAATAACTCTATTAATTGAATTTCCTCATTAGCATGTGTTTCCTCCCCTGACAAGTTAATAGTTTAGTCTTGGTTTTTTACTGTGGTTGTTATTATTGCTGTTGTTGTTATTGTTTTTGCTGTGGAAGCCTTTATTTTATTATTTGACACCAGGTGTAAGATATAGTATTATCCAGAAAATCTCTGTTGGATCTTTTATGCCTTTCTCAATCATGTCTGCCTAGGGAACCCTACCCCATCATTAGCTATTTGTGGGTTCACTTAACTCTCTGTGCCTCAGTTCCAGGTAAGGGAAAAACATCTTCCCTGAAGATTAGCTGCATCCAGGTAGACTGGCAGTTGAATTCATATTACATACTTGGTCAACGCATGACCAAGAACCTCTAAACTGAGAAATAAACTTTATATAGTTCTGTGTTTAATATCCTGGGCATTGGACAGAAGCAGAGGGAAATGGACATACCATCAAATCAGAGTTACCAAATTATAAAAAAATAAACTCCCAAGAGTAAGAGCTAGCACGTGCACACACACACACACACACACACACACACACGAACAATTTGCCTTGTAAGCTTTTTGGTATTACATTTATTAGAATCAAAATACAAAATAAGCATGTTTTAAATGTGTTTGGAAATGAAAGAAAGCAAAAACCTGGACCAAAAAAAAGCAAGGAACAAAAATAGCAGATGAACTAAATAGATTAAATATACAGGAAGAGAGAATTGATGTGGTAGATTGATTTAAAAATGAACTCAACCCTGCATCCCTCCCTATATTTAAACCCTCTGCAGTGTGACTTTGCAGAGCTTCTCATTAAATTAGTTGAGTCTATTTTCCTAGTCTTAAAGTCTGGGCTTGCCTTTTGATTGGCTTTGACCAAGAGAATGTGGCAGAAGTGATAGCATGCAGGACTGATATTCATTAGGCATGAATGTCACAATTCCTAAAATTCCTGGGGACCATAGTACTTTCAGAGGCCCATAAAAATGTTTTAATATTAATTTATTTTAAAGCAGAAAAAATGCTAGGTGTGGTGGCTCATGTCTATCATTCCGGCACTTTGGGAGACCGAGGTGGGATGATCATTTGAACCTACAAGCTTGAGACCAGCCTAGACAACATAGTGAGACTGGGACCTTATCTCCACAAAAAAATGTATAAAAAATTAGCCAGGCCCAGTAGCACTTACCTGTAGACCCAGCTACTCAGGAGGCTGAGGTGGAAGGATGGCTTGAACCCAGAAAGTCAAGGCTGCAGTGAGCCAAGATCATGCCACTGCACTCCAGCCTGGGCAACAGAGTGAGACTCTGTCTCCAAAAATAATAATAATAATTAATTAGGAGAAAAAAGACGAAGTTACAGTAATAAGTGTAGCTTGGATCATATTAATCTTTATACCAATACCATTGTAAAACATAATTTTTATACTTTTTAATGAAGTGATGTTTGCAAAGGCAACATATGTAGGTTTTACAAAAATAATAATGAAACCTGATAGGTGCCAGCTTGAGCCTTGGCCTCAATGGTCCTGCTCTATCACAGCCCCATAACCACCATGAGAATATGCCTAGGCTAGCCTGAGAGAGAGTACCCAAAGAAGAGCTGAGTCATCTTAGTTGAGACCCCAGACATTTTGGCTAAAAACAGCCAAAATCTGCAAAGCCAACCCACAGCTTCCTTCAGACACCTAAGTGAATCTAACTGAGATCACAAGGATCAGCCTGCTGATTTGGTTCATGAGCAATAGTAATACATACTCATTGTTTTAAGCTGCTGAGTTTCAGAATGGTTTTTTATGCAGCAGTGATAAACTGATACAATTAGTGAACTGAAAGAAGATTCCTGTAATGAAACCAAGAGATGTAATGTGAAATTATAAAATTAAAAGCATGAAAGATAAGGATAAAATACTTTCAAATACATTTGTTTAGAATTCTCCATGGCAGCTATAAAGAGATTATTTTCAAAATGACGATGACTAAATTTTTTAGAATTGATAAAGAGTATATAAATTGTAGATTTAGTAAGGACAATAAATCCCAAATAGTGAAATAAAAAGAATCCATATTTACAAACATTATAGTGGAAAGTAAAACACCAAAAACAAAATGTATTTAAAACAGAAAGAGAGTAAACATTACTAAGTGCAGACAGTGTCACAAATGTATGTCAGGTAATAGAAAGCTTTTTATAGGCACTGTCGAAGTGCAAAGCCATGCAAATTCTACCTACCACATCTACTCTTCCCTGATCATCTAACCTGTGAAGGTTTGATCTCTCTTCTGATTTTTGAAGACTCCATGTGGGAATCTCTTATGTTGTATGTATCTCATAATTCTTAGTATCATCATTATTTCTTCACAAGTCTAAACTTTTTTCTTTGACTAGACATTTCTTAAAAGAAGACATGCAAATAGCTGACAGATTATGAAAAAGTGCTCATCACTAACCATCAGATAAATGCAAATTAAATCACAATGAGATATCACCTCACACGTGTTAGAATGGCTACTATCAAAAAGATGAAAGATAGAAAGTATTGGTGAGGATGTGGAGAAAAGGAAAACTTGGATACTTTTGGTGGGAATGTAAATTAGTTCAGCCATTTTTGAAAACAGTATGGAGGTTTCTCAAAACACTAAAAATATTAATAGCATTACCATATGATCCAGCAATCATTGGGTATATATCCAAAGGACTTAAAATCAGTATGTTAAAGAGACACATGTATTCCTAAATTCATTGCAACACTATTCACAATAGCAAGATATAGAAACAACCTAAGTACCCATCAATGAATGAATGGATTTTAAAAATGCGGTGTAGGTAAATGATAGAATACTATTTGGCTTTAAAAAAATGAAATTCTGCAGGAGGCTGAGGCAGAAGAATTGCTTGAACCTGGGAGGCAGAGGTTGCAGTGAGCTAAGATCACGCCATTGCACTCCAGCCTGGGCAACAAGAGAAAAACTCCATCGAAAAAAAAAAAAAATTGAAATTCTGTCATTTGTAACAACATGGATAAATCTAGGGGACATTATGCTAAGTGAAATAAGCCAGGCACAGAAAGACAAATACAGCATGATCTCACTTATATGTGGAATCTTAAAAAAGTCAAATTCATAGAAGTAGAAGGTGGAATGGTGGTTACCAGAAGCAGAGGAGGAGGCAGGAAATGGGTAGGAAAAGGGAAAATGTTCGTTAAATGGTACAAAGTTTCAGTTAGACAGTAGGAATAAGTTCCGGTAATTTATTGCACAGCACAGTTAATATAGTTAATAATAATCATGTATTGTACATTTTACAATTGCTGAAAGAGTGGATTCTAAGTATTCTTACCCCTAAGAAATGATAAATGTGTGAGGTGATAGATAGGTTAATTAGACTAATTTCATCACTCCACAGTGTACACATGACCCAAAATATTACATTGTACTCCATACATATCTACAATGATTATTTGCCAATTAAAAATAAAATGAAATTTGAAAACTTTTTTATTTTTTGTTTTTTTGATTGCAGTTCTTTTTCCTTGTTTTATTGTGAAAAATTTCAAATACACAAGAGTTGAAAGAATAATACGATGAATACTTGTATACTCAGCACCTAGATTCAATTGTTAACATGAAAACTTTTTTAATAAGGGAAATTACCTCTTTTAATTCAAAAGCATCTTATAAAATAGTAGTAATATCAATACATTGTTATTTGCTGTTGGATAGTCTTATCACAATATTGTTTTCATATTTTCCCATATTATTTAGTCAAAACATTAAAATATGTGATTGATGGTAGCTCACTGTTTTACTAACTGTATATTTTCACATTAAAACATTACATTCTAGTTAATAGCAGTACATCAAGATAGAAAGCGACTAAAGTAAGCAACAGGGCGTGTCTACAAGAAGAGTGCTTGTTAAGAATGCTTTTCAAAATCTCATTATGTAAGGTTCAATACATGTTTAATAGAATTGTAATTCTTGATGCAGATATGATTTGATCTACAGACACATGCTTTCTATCTTGCTAACATTTACTTTGCAATATTGGATAGATAAGTATTCACTTCCTACATTATTAAGAACATGTAAATGCTATTCACAGCTGCGCCCAGTAGTACATAGTAATTACCTCTTTTTTCCTGCATATTTGCTTTTTCTTGAGTGAATATAGTTGTTTTTTTACTTATTGAAATTTCTTTGTACATTTTTTAACAATTCAGACCCAAGATTTCTCCAAAGTTTGTAAATACCTCATCAATACATTTCAGCACATTAATTATTTTATCAATGTGATTATTTTGAAACAATCTCTCCTGAACCCCCTGACTTTGCATATCTTGGCTGATTGGCTTTTTTTTTTGTGACTAAATGATCCTCTAGGGCAAGGATTGTATTTTTATGTCTTTAAAGTTCTCACTGCCAGCATAGTGACTTGCATATTGTCAGCTTTCAGTAAACTACTCAACAAATGATGCCCCTACTGCAAGAGGAAAGCAAATGGAGAAGAAGCTATGGGACTGAACCACTTACTCCAGAACATTCCAGTCAACTGACTACAGAAAGCTTTTATTACCTCTGGCCTGTAGTAATAGGAGAGCCTAGATCTGTGATTTTTGCCTCTTGAATCTGTGCAAACAACTGGCAGCTCCACTCATTTAACTGACCTGTTACTTGGGTATAACATAGCTACTGTGCACTACATACTTGTTTGAATTGGCAACTAGAAAATCATTCAATACCCTTCTTAGTGTATGAGTCTTCTATTTTACATAAATAGTTAATGGAAAAAAACACATAAGTACCATTTTATTATCATGACCTGCAGAGCACATTTCAATATCTCTGAAAGTAACCAATGCAGGAAGGCTTTGATCTTCCAAAATCAAGGGAGAGAATCTTGTTTCTTTCAACATAATTGGAAACCACACCACAAGTCAAACGTACTAATACCTGAGAAATGCAATTATATGATTATTTTATAAATTTTATGTTTGTTTCTTTCATCCTAACCATGGAAAATGGCATGTTTATAATATAAGTAGTACAATGGAAAAGCAAAGAGCAGATAGAATCTAAAATATGGAGACCCAACCCTAAGACCTAGTTATGAAAGCCTGGCACACTTCTCTGAGTCTCTATTATTTCATATAAAAAATAACAATAATACTAACTCTAACTTCCAGGATTTCTTTGACCATATGAAAAGACAAAGAGTATTATAAAAATTTGTAAATCTTGGGGCATATTGAAAACAAAATACACTTTCATCAGGTATTTTAGATAGAACCATGGTATAAACATTTACAACGTATATGAGAAAATAATAAAAGATCATAGACAATGAAATACTGTAAAGTGTCAGGGAATAGGCATGGTTTAAAAGCATGAGATCTATAGACAATCTACCTTGGTTCAAATCCCAGCTCTAATATATACTGGCTGAGTGATTATAGATAATTTGCATATCCTTACCTTTATCCATTTTTCTGTAAATTTGAAATATTAATAGTATCCATCCCACAAGGTTGTAAGTCAAATGAGTGTGTAAAGCACATAGCTTGATGCCTAGTGTATGAATATGATGCCATATCTTTTCTAATTATAATTTCATAAATTAAGCATAACCTTGAAATGGATTAAATTTTTAGCTAATCTAGAACGGAAACTATACTACTTGTTATCTTATTTCCTCTTTGTTTGTAATCATACAGTAAAGATTAGACATTTTTAATTATTATTGCTCAACAACAGTATTAGAGATCAATTTACCTTAATCCTTCTTTATAAATCTAGAATATTCTGTGGCACTATTTTATAGTTGTAGGGAAATATGCAGTTATTTTATTAAAACCACTGATGTCACATTATAACATCAGAATTTTAAGCCAAAATTAAACTTTAGGGAAGATTTAATCTAAAAACCTCAATTATCAGATGGAAAACTGAAGCACAGAGAGTCCATTTACTTGATTTACTTGATTAAGACCACTTGTTAGTGGCAGAATTTACAGTAGAATCCAGGGCCTTTGACACAGATTGCTGCTTTCTGGATACCTTCAGTTATCTCCAAAGGTGTACCAGAAACAAATGATTTTCCAAATTGTTAGAATTACTAGTATACATAGCTGCCTTAGCATGGGCCTTTTGTGCACGTTCTTCTCAATGGACTTATTCACTAGAATATAAAAGAATGTTTCAAATAAGTATACATATACATATATATACACGCCTATGCATACACAAACTTATGTATTATATGTATGCATATTGGAAGATAGGCACGTTTTTCAACAGTTATCTGTAGTCACTTACTGGAAGTAGAGATGCCTTGAGAAGTTGAAACAATAACTCATAATGTATTTTCAATTAGCTGATGCAACTTCTATTCATGTTGAAGCTTGAAATACTAGCTAAATCCACTTATACTTGCTTAAGTTCTGAAGTATGACAATCCCCATCTGAAATGGGGATACAAAATAACTGGCTTTGTATTTACTCTGCAACCTATTGTTTCCTTCAAGGAGGTCTTTTTAGCATCATTCCCTTAAAAAATAGTAAAATTAAACAGAAAAAAGGGAGGCAATTGAAATACAATAGCCTGTAAATAGCTTCAACAGCTTCTCAGAAATGAGTAATTTCTATTTGGGAAACAGGATCCATAAAAACTCAAAGCAGGGCAGGCACGGTGCCTCCTGCCTGTAATCCCAGCACTTGGGGAGGCCGAAGCAGGCAGATCACTTGAGGTCAGGAGTTCGAGACCAGCCAGGCCAACATGGTGAAACTTTGTCTCTACTAAAAATACAAAAATTAGCCATGCGTGGTGGCGCACGCCTGTAATCCCAGCTACTCGGGAGGCTAAGGCAGGAGAATCGCTTGAATCTGGGAGGTGGAGGTTGCAGTGAGCAGAGATCATGCCACTGCACTCTAGCCTGGGCAACAGAGTGTGACCCTGGAAAAAAAAAAAAAGAAAAAGAAAAAAAAGAAAGAAAGAAAGAGAAAAAAACTCAAAGCATTTCTGTCTGAATCATGAGTTTCTCTGTGTGATTCGAAAGATGGCAGGTTTATCCATACATAGGATATAATGAACCAGGACAATCGCCCCAGCACAGTCTTGGGGGGGACCTCATGCATGCTACTGCTGCTAAGGTAGATGAGTAGAGACTGAGGAAACCAACCAGTGAGGAGAATAACGTCTCAACTAGCTCATTCTGCCATCAAGGAAGCTTCTTGGTGTTTGTTTTAATCTGATTTTACATGGATCCCATGCTGTGGCAACTTGAAGGCAGAGAAAAACAAGATAATCTGTCCTGAGCTCTGTATGTTCCAATGGCATTTTTTAAATCTATGAAATCCCATTTTAAAAGTGCTGAAAAGTAGAGTTTACTGATAAGAAATGAATGTGATATTGTATCTTTTCTAACTATAATTTTATAAATTAGCATAACCTTGAACTGGGATTAAATTTTAAACAAATCTAGAGCAGGAACTATCCTACTTTTTCATCTTCTTTCCTAACTCATTTTCTTGCCCATGAGGACCCTCAGAAACTGGAACACAACCTCAACCCAGTGCTTTTTCTACTCAGCATGGACTGCCTCCTGAATTCATTAATGTGTGCTCTCTCCTAAGTCATCATGCGCATTGTCCTTTATGCCTTCAACATATTATTATTTTTGTCATAATTCTGGCTTGAGTGC